>NC_045431.1:149436597-149739339 GCF_902635505.1 Sarcophilus harrisii
CCAGACAATGGGAGAAAAGTGGGGTAGAGGCTTTTGCATCCTCTACTGACATCTTGTCTGTTAGGAGTTGCACTTTTTTGTGAGACTGTAAAGAATCCCTTTTTATTTTTTCCTTAGAGAGTCTCTGATTGTTTTTGTGGTCACTACTGTCCCATACAGATGTAATGGCAAATCAGTCTGACATATATACTATGTGTTGTAGGAAGTATTTAAGACATAACATTAAAATGATAAAACTGGAATCAATTTTTAGAAGGCCTTGAAGGCCAAGAATTAGTGCTTTATGTTGAAATTATAGGAAACCAAGAAAGCCAACTGATATGAATCAATGAACAGGAATTTATTTATTAAGTGCTTATCTATTATAGCCCAAAGGAGAAAAAAGCAAAAGCCTTCAAGTTTAAATTCTATTGGGGGAGCAAATAAGAACACACATACCAAATATTTACAAAATGAATACAAGGTATTTTTGATGAGGTAGTACTAGCTTAGGAAGAGCTTCATGAAGGATAGGAACAGAGAAAAGACGTCTTGAGTTGTGCTAGAGAGAAGATTCAGTAAACATCTCCCTTCATTCTTAAAAAGCTGTAGTCCAGCAGCTAGCTTTTAGGGCATCTGGGTTGGGCAATGGATAGAGTGTTGGGTCTGGAGTCAGGAAGATTCATTCCCGAGTTCAAATTTAGCCTTATACTCTTATTAGCTTTGTGACACTGAGCAAGTCATTTCCTTTGTTTGCCTCAATTTCTTCATCTGTAAAATGAACTGGATATGGAAATCACAAATCACTCCAGCATCATTGCCAAGAAAACCCCAAATGGGATCAGGAAAAATTGGGAATATAGAAAACAACTCAACAACCACAACAAAGTCCTGTAGCAATATACTGGATTAGAAGGGGAAGAGATGATTTGGTTTCTCTCTTTTATCTGACTTCTTCACTGTTGTCTGTTAGGCTAAATGTTGGGCCTGGTAAAATGGTGAAAAAGAGACTTCCCCTTCTGCCTGCCCTGTGGGATAGTTAGTTACTATAACTGAGCTTTTCTCTATTGCAGACAATCTTTCACAACCTCTAGAGATCAGTTTTTCCATCATAGTAAGATGTCAGGTGATCCTTTGACTTCTCAGAGTTAGACACTTATTTTCTACTTTCCTAATGAAATTCCACCATCTGTTGGGAAAAACACAGGAAATGACCTATATTTAGCAAAAGACAGAGAACTAAATTTTAAGGAGTGTAAAGAGTATAGGGAAAATAGAAATGCTTAGTCTCAGGATTATCAAAATCTGACATACTTTCCAATTTCTTTGCAACTGGAAAAAGATTCTACAATTTGAATGAAATACTGCTTTTTCAAGAAAAAAATATGTTTTTATGTGGCAAAATAACTGAAAAATAATTTAACTTTTGATATTAGACTAGCAGATAAATATAGTTTTTCCATAAACTGACATTTTTTTCTAGTTTTATATATATATATATGTATATGTACATATAAATTTATATATACTGTATATATGTGTATATAGGGTCAAGTTGGAGGAAAAGCTATAAGAAATCTCATTTCACCTTGCTGAAACACCTCTACTTTTCTAGGTAATTTAAATATTTTATTTTTCCCCAAAACATGCAAAAACTATTTTTTAACTTTTTTTTCCTGAGGCAATTGAAGTTAAGTGATTTGCCCAGGGTCACATAGTTAGGAAGTGTTAAATATCTGAGAACCCATTTGAACTCAGGTCCTTCTGACTTCAGGACTGGTTGGTGCTCTATCCACTGCACCACCCAGTTGCCCCTATTTTTAACATTCTTTAAAAAAAATTGAGATCCAGATTCTTTCTCTCCCTCCCCCTTCCCTCACTGAGAAGGCAAGCAATTTAATATAAGTTATACATGTACAGTCATACAAAACATTCCACTTTAGTCATCTTGTAAAAGAAAATACAGAGGAAAAAACCCCGGAAAAATAAAGGCTTTTTTTTTTAAAAGGATATTTCAATCTATATTCTGACTCTATCAGTTCTTTCTCTGGAGATGATGATCTTATAATGAAAAATGATATTCATCTCCAGAGAAAGAATATCATTTTTCATCATAAGTCTTTGAAATTGTTTTACTAAGTCATTTACAGTTGATCATCACACAATATTGCTATTACTGTATACAATGTTGTCTTAGTTCTGCTCACATCACTTTTCATTAGTTCATGTAAATCTTTCCAGGCTTTTCTGAAAGATCTTGCTTATCATTTTCTATAGTACACTAGAATTCCATTTGTATGCACACAAACACACATATATACATATATATGCCATAAATATTTTTGTATATATAAGCAATTTTCCTTTTCCTTTGATCTCTTTAGGATATAGTAAAGTATTGTTTGGTCAAGGGGTTTGTACAGCTTGATACTCCTTTGGTGTAGTTATCCTCCAGAACGGTTGAATCAGTTCAAAACTTCATTGACAATGCATTAGTATCTCCATTTTCCCACATTCCCTCCAACATTTCTTATTTTCCTTTTCTGTCATATTAATCAGACTTGATAGACAAATACTGAAGAGATGTTTTAATTTGTTTTTCTCTAATCACTATTGATTAGATTATATCTTCTTATGTTTATAGAGAGTTTTGATTACTTAGTCTGAAAACTGCCCACAGCCATTTTAGAACAGGTAATGGCAACAAAGATTACTTATTACTTGGAAATTTATGTTATTTTAGAATCATAAAATGGATTTTACATAGTAAGATGAATATGGACTTGGGATCAGGAGAGAGCTAATTGAAATCCCATCCCTAACACCTCCTGAGCCTCAGTTCCTTTATATGTAAAATAAGAATAAAAATACATGTAGTACCCACCTCCCAGGGTTATTGTGACATTCAGGTGAGAATGCATTCAAAGGTTTTACAAAGCAATTATAGTGGTGGTTATTTTTATATCTTAGTGTAATTTCATGGATAAGAATACTATGCTCTGAGTTTACAAAGGCTAAGTATTGGGGAGCCTTCCAAAAATCGCTTATATTTTGATATATATATTTATGTAACAGTGATAAATTGTTTTGGGGACTGAGCTAGGTAGACAGAACTATTAGTCACTTTAATGCTTCCTCTCTTTACCTCTCCTTTACCCCCAGTCATTTTGTTAATCACCACCCCACCCCAACACTGGCTGATCTTTCCTTTCAACATTTCTATAACTTTAGTTCTTGAAATGGGGTTTGAGCCAGGGCCCTATGCCTTTAAGAGTGTGGTTGAAGAGGGCAGCCCTGGGCTCAGCCCCGGCTTCAGCTCCAGCCCCAGCCGGTGAATCAGTGGCAGTACTGATGGCTTCCAGATCTGTCAGTCCAGAGACACCAAAGAGGACCTGGAAGGACAAAACAAAAGGTCTGTGGAGCCAGAGTAGGAGCCAGTGCAGGCCATGTAGTGCGGTCCAGGTCTTGGCTCTAGCCTGGCCCCAACCCTCAGTGTCAGCAAGGTGGGACCACTGAATCAGCAGCAGTGATGGAGGCTTTTGATTCTTTCATCCTGGAGTCATCAGAAAGGATTCTGAAGGTCAGTAGAGAGTATCTGTGGATCAGCACAGCCCTGGGCCCAATCTCAGTGCCTCCTACTTCAGCAAAACAGGATCCTGTTATTTTAGTATATTAGATCTTAGAGCTACGGTAGAATAAGACACTCCTTTAGGGCAAAAAAAAAGTGCTAGAAGTCAGATTCCCAGAAGGATCTCTGAAAACAGCAGCACAAACCCCCTGACGCTTGGAACAGGCACCCTCCATCCCGGAACAAGGGCCCTATTTTAACAAAGAGTTCAAAGCTGAGTAATAGGCTAGGAAAATAAGCAGACAACGAAAAGAGTTTCTGACCATTGAAAGTTATTATAGTAACAAGGAAGATCAAAAGACATATTCAGAAAATGATAACAAAGTTAAAGCTCCTACTTCCAAAGCCTCCAAGAAAAATAAGAATTGGGCTCAGGCTATGGAAGAACTCAAAAAGAATTTTGCAAATAAAGTAAGAGACAGAGAGAAAAAAAATAGGAAAAGAATTGAGAGAGGTGCAAAAGGAAATACAAAAATCTAATGAGGAAAAGAATGCTTTAATAAGCAAAATTGGCCAATTGGAAAAGGAAGTACAAAAGCTCACTGAAGAAAATAATTCCCTAAAAAATAAATTTAAGCAAATGGAAGCTATTACCTTTATGAGAAATCAAGATACAATAAGGCAAACCCAAAAAATAGGGAAAAAATGTGAAATATCTCATTGAAAAAACAACTGACAGAAAATAGATCCAGGAGAGATAATTCAAAAATTATTGGTCTACCTGAAAGACAGGATCAAAAAAAAAGCCTGGAAATAATCTTTCAATAAATTATCAAGGAAAATTGTCCTGATATTCTAGAAGCAGAGGGTAAAATAAAAATTGAAAGAATCCACCAATCGATCATTTCCTGAAAGAGATCCCAAAATGAAAACTCCCAAGAATATTATAGTAAAATTCTGGAATTCTCAAGTCAAGGAGAAAATATTTCAAGCATTCAGAAAGAAACAATTCAAATATAGTGGAGTCCCAATCAGGATAACACAAGATTTAGGAGCTCCCACATTAAAGGGCCAAAAGTCTTGAACTATGATATTCTGGAGAATAATAGAGCTAGGATTACAGTCAAGATTCAACTATCCAACAAAACTAAGTATAATTCTTCAGAGGAAAAAGTAATCATTTACTGAAATAAAGGACTTTCAAACATTCATGATGAAAAGACCAGAGCTGAATGGAAAATTCGGTTTTTAAATATAAGGTTCTGAAGAAACATAAGGAGATAATCAGGGAAGTGATATCATAAGGGATTTAATAAAGTTTATCTGTTTACATTCCTACATAGTAGGATGATATTTGGAACTCATTAGAACTTTCTCATTATTATGGCAGTTAGAAAGAGTGCATATAGACAGAGGGCACAGTTGTGAATTGAATATGAAGGGATAATATCTTTTTTTAAATGATGAAATTAAGGGGTGAGAGAGGAATGTTGTTTTTAAATGACTTTGCTATTCTCAGTAGTATAATTATCCACTACTCTGAAGGACTTAGGATGAAAAATCCAATCCATACCCAGAGAAGGAACTGGTTGTGTCTGAATACAGATTGAATAATTTGCTCTTTTTCTCTCTCTTTCTTTTTTAATTTAATTTTTCTTGAGGGTTTTTATTTACATTAGAGTGGGAAATCTATGTTTTCTTTCACAACTTGACTTTTATGGAAATGTTTTTGCATAATTTCACATGCGGTTTCTTAATTGTGGGTGGGGAGAGAACATAGATCTTAAAAAAATTGTTTTAAATGTAACTGTGATGAAAAATCTTATCCATACCTGGAGAAGGAACTGATTGTGTCTGAATACAGACTAAAGTATTATCTCTTTCTCTATCTTTCTCTCTGTCTTTTTAACTTAATTTTTCTTAAGGATTTTTATTTATATTAGGGTAGAAGATTTATGTTTTCTTTCACAACTTTTATGGAAATGTTTGTATAACTTTATATGTGGTTTCTTAATTGTGGATGGGGATAAGGTAGAGAACCTAGAACTCCAAATTTTTAAAAACAAATGTAAAATTTTTGTTGTTGTTTTGGATGTAACTGGGGAAAAATACTAAATAAATTTTTTTTTAAAAAAAAGAGTGTGTGGAAGGCCCCACTTAGTCTCACCCAGAATCATCTGAGTTCCTGTGCTTCCAGAATTAATCCCCCTCTGAATCTTTGAGGTTTATAATTCAGGATTCAGGATCCTCTGGGACATCTCAAGACAGAGTGCTTAGGACTTTCAAGGAAGGCCCTAGGTTCTTCGGGTTGTCTTAATTTGAACATTGCTACATTGCATTCATCACATCCATTCCTGATGGCTTCCAAAGTGTTCCCATTGTGGCTTACTGGCCACTCATGCAATTTCTAACATTCTGGTACTCTCTTGAGGAATCATCCCCCAATGCTTCCTCCGGACAGAGACATGTTTAGACTGATTCTCTCTGAATTGGGAGGCTACCAGTTTATTTGGTCCTAGTTTTGCTGATGTGCCCCTTTACCTGCGGTCTTCCAGGTATCTTTCTGTGAAGTTCTAGAATGGAAGAAGTCTCTTGCTCTAGTTTCTTATAAATCTGTCTGGGCCAATTTCAGGTTTTTGCCAGAAAAGATTTATGGCTGTCTATGTTCAGGCCATCTTTACTAAAAGTCTGCTGGACAATATTTCTATTATTAAGATTAATCACTCCCCACCTTCACTTGCTCAGGCATGAAATTAGGAACTGCATTTGTTATTATTCCTATATTTACTAGCTATTTGATCACAAACAAGACATTTAAGTTATCTCACCCTCAGCTTTCTTATCTGTAAAATGGAAATACTTGTCTTCATGTTCTCAGGGGTAGTTGTGAAAAAAAATGCTTTATAAGCTCAAGTAAATAAATAATACATAATAACAATTATTATAATAGCTACCCCACACTGAAGGTACATGAACTGAATAGGATTCGGGAAGAGAAAAGGGCTTGACCCTGATATTTTTCTATGAGAATTGCTTTGGTCATGATTACTAAAATATGTTCTAATGCCTGTTGTCTTTTTTTTTTTTTTTTGGTGGCAATCCTGAATATAAATCAAATTAATTCAACACATTAATCAAGAATGTGCTATGTGCCACACTATCCTACCATAGGGATACAAAAAAGGGCAAAAACCTTTCCTTCTCTCAAGGAGTTAGAATCTAATAAAGAGAAGACAATATTCAAATTGTTATTTACAAACAGGATATGTACAGAATAAATTGGAGATAATTTTGGAGGGAAGGCATTAGTTTTAAGGGGGTCCAGAGAACAAAGTAAGTTGTTAATGGGTTAATGGTTTTCTTCTTGATATCAGAAAGATAGATCTCTATGTTTGGGAAACTTTGACAAGAATGCAAATGAACACCTGTCCAAACATTTTGGCCTAAGAGAACTAAACAAGCCCCCTTTCTCCCTATTCATAATTGTTTAGTTTTTAAAGGAAAATTATATTTTCACTGGTAAAATCTATGAAAGAAAATCTTGTACTCTGCATTTTATGCATGTCTGCCAGAAATAATTTAATTTAATTTAGATTATTCTAATCTGTGTATTTTTGCCAAGGGGTGGGAGGACAGTGAAACAGAAGAAATGAAAGGACCAAAAATGGAAAGTTACTCATATTATGACTTTAAAAATCTCTAACAAGCTATTTTTGAGTTATAATTTATGATATTCTCAAATAATAGACAACATGAAATAAAACACATAGAATTAAGGATTAATTTTAATTAATATTTTGTTTCATGAAACAAAACAATAGTCATTTAACTTTCGACATACTATTGGAAAATCATTTCCCCAAAACCATTTAATCTTTTTTTGATAATTCCTTCTAACAATTCTTCTTCCCAGATTGTCAAAGATGAACTCAAGGGATAACAAAAATGATGAGCCTTTGTATGATGTTTTAGGTGTGCAAAACACTTTACAAATATCATTTATTTGTGAAAAAAAAAATCTTGGGAGATAGGTAGAATTAGTATCACTATTTTACAGATAAAGAAACAGGAAAACAGGTTAACTAATTTCCGTAGGATCATATAGTTTGGTAAATGCCTAAGGTTACATTTGAATTTAGTTCTTATTTACTTCAGGACTATCCACTCTCTCTATTCACTCTATCCCCTAAGGCAGCTGATTTATTTCCATGAAATATAATCAAAGACTTTTCCTTCTAATTTAGTCATTACTCTAATCTAGTTAAGACTTGGGGAAACAGTGTACTTTTAGGTGAATCAATCAAGGATCCCCTTGAGTTTCTCTTATCACTGTTCTAATTACATTAGAGAGGAGTTCTTACTGGGCTGATTAGAAGAAACAGGTGTTATTTGCTCTTGAATCTTACTTTTAACTGTGCCTGTGATATATGACTTTGAAGTCAAGTAGCACATGGGATGTGCAAACAAGATGTATTCAGGATAAATTTGAAGTAGTTTCAGAGGGAAGACAGGAAAGGCTTCTTGCAAAAAGTAGCAATCTATATACCTGTCAGATCTATGGATAAGGGAAGAATTTATGACCAACAGGAGATAGAGAGGATCATTGAAAATAAAATGGATGGTTTTGATTGTATTACATTTAAAAAGTTTTTGAAAATAATGTAGCCAAAATTAATAGGAAAATGGAAAATTAGGGGGCAGGGAGAGGAGGAATTTATAGCAAGTTTCTCCAAGAAAGGCCTCATTTCTCAGATATATAGATAACTGAGTCAATTTATAAGAATACAAGTCATTCCCCAAATGATAAATAGTCAAAGGATATGAATAGTTAATTTTCAGAAGAAGAAATCAAAGTTCTAAATCACTACTGATTAGAGAAATACATATTAATACTCTGAGGTGCCACTTCATATTTATCAAATTGGCTAACATAACAGAAGAGAAAAATGACAAAATCTGGAGAGGATGTAGAAAAATTGGGACACATTGTTGGTGAAGTTGTGAATTGATCCAGTCATTGTGAAGAGCAATATGGAACTATATCCAAAAGGCTATAAAACCATGTATACTTTGGGATCCAGCAATACCATTACTAGGTCTGTATCATAAAGAGATCAAAGAAAAAGGAAAAGGACACATACATATAAAGATATTTATAGCAGCTCTTTTAGTGGTAGCAAAGAACTGGAAATTGAGAAGATGCCCATAAATTTGGGGAATGGATAAAAAGTTGTGGCATTTGATTATGTTACCATATTATTGTGATATAAGGAATGATAACCAGGATGGTTTTAGAAAAACCTGGGACAACTTATATGAACTGATGTAAAGTAATAAAACCAGAATATTATCCACAGTAACAATAATATTATATCAATGATAAATTGTGAATGACCCAGCTGTTCTCAGCAATATAATGATCCAAAACAATTCCAAAAGACTTATGAAAAATGTTGCTCATTTCCAGAGAAAGAAATAATGGAGTGTAAATGCAGGTTGAAGTATATTTTTTCACTCTTTATTTTTCTTGTCTTTTTTTTTTTTTTTTTTTGCAACATGGCTAATATTGAAATATGTTTTGCATGATTTCACATGTATTGATGTAAATTTTTTTGTCTGTCGATGATTGGGGGAATTTGGAAGGGAGGGAAAGATTCAGAACTCAAACTTTAAAAAAAAAATAGATGTTATAAATAATTAAAAAAAAAAAAAAGGAAAAGAGATGTCGATTTAGTTGAGATTTATAAGAAGGTAGAGAAACTAGGAGGTAGAGATGAGGAAGATTTCCAGGCATAGAGAAAAGTTAGTAAGAATGTTTGAAGTTGGGAGAGAAAAGTATTGTGTTCCAAGAATACAAAGAAGGCCAGTAGAACTGTATCATAGCTATATAGAAGCAATTGGGGTGTAATAAGATTGGAAAGGGTCCAAGTTATAAAGGACTTTAAAAGCCAAAAGATTTTATATTTGTTCATGGACAGAACAAGGAGCTACTGAAATTTATTGAATGGGGAGGGGAGAGGCATTACATGGTTAGATTGGAGGTTCAAGAATATCAGTTTGACTGCTGGATAAAAGAGGGGAAAACACTTGAGACAGGAAAACCAATCAAAAGGCTATTGTCACATCAGCTATGAAGTGAAGAGGACCTATAATAAAATAGAGCTGTATCAAAGGGGAAAAGAACACATATCTGACATGTTAGGGAGGTATTAATAACATTGTTTGGCAGTTTATTGGGTAGTAAGTGTGATGAAAGAGTGAGAAATTGAGGATGGCATCTCAATTTCAAGCGTGGGTAACTGGGAGGATGACAGTAACCTTGACAACAAGCAATGAAAATATTTTTATATGAGAATTTAGCTTTCTTGCTACTAGTGTTTGTTCTATGCATATCTTTCATAAATTTATAATTTTATAAATTTAAATAATATCTTCCTTCTTTCAAGATAAGGATCTTTTTATCCTTAATTATAGTGGATCTCCTTGGCATATATAATTTTAATTGCTCTTTTCTGCATACTCTCTAGTTCTACTTAATACTTTTTAAGTATCTTATGAAAAGAACAAAAGTATCAGTTTTTCTAATTAGGATTGGCTTGCCAAAGATGAACATTTTAGTTAGTCATTCAAGTTTTAAGATGCAAATCATGGCTCTTAAATGACTTGTACTCTTTAACTGATTTAACATCAAACATCAATTTTTTGTTGAAGATGTTTAATGATATAAAAATTCCTCTGAAGATTATTTTGGCTGCATCCCAACAGCCAAATTTGGTAAGTTGTCTCATTGTTGTCATTTTCCTTGGTGAAATTAGCTAATTATTTTTATGATTTGGTATTTCATCCACTGATAATTCTTTAGATTTAGATTTTTAAAAATCTTCTATCCATTTTAACCTTTTAATAAAGACCTTTTTATTTAATATTATTATTGAATCTAATTGCTGTTGTGGTAAATATGGGATGTGTTTAATAATTATGCTTTTCTATGTGTGAGGATTTTTTTAATGAGGGCTTCTTCCAGAATTTTCATTTAAAGGAAGGCACACAATCTAGACATCGCTTAATTTCCCACCCAGCTACATTCTTTGGGACTTCTCCTTATTGCCCCAGAAAACTTTTATTCTAAAAGTTCATTTCAGGTCTGGAAATCTACCTTAAAGTACCTTCTGTCTGTGGGGTCCCCGCCTCTGAATGAATAGATTCTCCCAGAACCTCCATTTAAGGAGAACACCCCAAACAATTATCTCTTATTATTAATATATCTCTTATTATTATTATTATTACTAGGTTGCTGTACTCTAGACTTCTCCATCATGCTCCAAACCTGGATATCTTCTCCTCTCTTTCTGTCTTTCAGATTGCAAATATTGTTCCCCACTATGATGCAAACTCTTTTAGGGAAGGATTTTTTGCTTGCATTTGTATTCCTAGAGTTTAACATAGTGCCTAGCACTTTACAAGTATTTAAAAAGTGCTTTTTGACTGACTGCCATAATATACGCTCAACTTTTTGTAAAAGTGCCATAATCCACTGAGAAATATTTATAATTTCTAATCCCATTCAGTGTTTCAGAACATTTTCATAGATCTGCATATAATAAATAAGATTTGCTTCCATCATATTGTTCCTTGCTTAATTCCCAATCATAGACTAAATACCTTGAACTCACAAGGTCACAAAAGCTCTGTTTCCTTCACCTGTAATGGAAAAAAACAAAACAAAACAGAAGAAGCTGTGTACTAAAGTTCTGTTTCTTGGGAGCCAAGTGGCCTCAGAAGATTTCTAATGTCATCTTCCTTATGGGATAGTCTCTTACTGACCACTACACACACACACACACACACACACACACACACATACATATCACTAAATTTCTGTTTACAAATCAAGAAAAGAAGGTGGCTAAAGCTGCCTCAAACTTTTTGAAAATAACAACAGTTCTGCCAGTCAAAAAAAGGTTCCTCTCAGTTATGTTGTTAGCCAGCTGGCTAATACATTCAGATGTGTTCCACAGCTCTTCAAGGCACCTCTCCCATAAGTCATCATTACTACATTCTCTATGTAGAGAAGCTGAGCCAGATGATGGATTTTCCACATGTACAGCATCTTTCCCTTTGCCATTACAATAATACTGAACATCAGGTGTTTTGAATACCTAATTGCAATTAAAATCGCATGAAAGTTCAGCTATTATCATTAAGTGAAGATTCAGAAAATACAGATGTTCTGAATATCAAATAATCTCAAGAGAATCATGTATCCTGAGATTCAAGATCTTTATGAATGTTTTGACTTAGACCTAGTAGCCACAGGAGGCAAAGGAAATAAAATAGGAAAAAACAGAGGGCAGAGATGTTTCAAAATGAGTGTCCCTATATTCTAATGTTAGGATGTTCTCTATTTGTAATGGAAGTGGGTTTTTTGTTGGTTTATTTATATTTGAGGTAATGAGTTATGAAGTACAGTAGACTGGACTCACTGATCCCAATCTAGTAAATAAAATCTGATTGGAGAGTTATTCTTTTTTGCACTGGGTGATTCCTTTCCTTGGCATCCTTAAACCTCTTACCTTCCTCTCTTCCATACCAAAGGAAACACATTAATATAAATTATAATAAGTTTTTATTTTCTTTGGATAAGCAAGTTACTATCATGGAAACTCTCCAACAGAGAGGTTTATATTAGGACACAGCACAGAGAAGAGGTAGAGACAGGAAGTTTGGTAATTTCCAAATGTTCTAAATTTAATTCAATTCAATAAACATTAAGTAAGTATCTACTATGAGTAAGGCACTAGAAATAGGTAAAAAAAAATAAAATAAAAGTTCATTGATACTAGAAACGAGAGTCTCAATAGTATTATGATAGTGTCTCATAATGGTAATCAATTCTTTATCCTACTCATTATGGTAGATGGTCCAAATATTTTTTATTTCTTTTTAATTCTTCCATAACACTTCTTTCCCTTTGAAGGATCTCTCTTCATATGCCACCAAAAAAAAAAAAAAAAAAAAGAGGTCATTTGCCATTTCCTTTTGCCTTCTCACAATCCTTTGACAGGCAACTAGGTGGCATAATGGACCATTGGTTCTGGAGACAGGAAGACCTGATTTAAAATCTTTCCTCGTTTGCTTATTAACTCTTGATCTTAGGCAAGTCTTTTAACCTCTGTCTGCTTCAATTTCTTCAACTTGAATGAATATCAATATAGTACCAACCTTACTGATGGTCTCTTGCAAAATAATATCTGTAAAGTGCTGGCATGATACCTGTCACTTAATAAATACTTATTTTGGTTCCCCTTTGACATCTATTATTTCTTTCATTCCTATCCAATGAATCTGTCTTCCTGGACAAGGCAAACTGTTGAGGTATAGACCAAATGTTGAGGTCTAGATTTGGGGTACCTAAATGAAATTAGGTTTAGTTAAGGTCTAGTGGCAGGTTTGGGGTACAGGGAATCAAACAGAGCTCCCCTGCAACCCGCTTGGATTCAGCGCAAGGATACGGCGGTAAACAAGGTCTAGTAGCGGCGCGAGTCCCCAATAAAAGCATTTATTAGCCCGAGAGCTAGATTGATAAAAGAGGTTTATTATTCAGTTTAGAAGTAGGAGATAGGTGAAGGTAGAGATTAGGAGGGCACCGGACAGAGGGTCCAGTGGACAGAGGATGCTCACAAGGCTGGCATGTTTGGAATCTCTGCAAAAAGGGGTTCCCAGCATGGCCCTTTTATAATAGGAGACTTAGCTCGAGGGGCTTTTGGGTATAGCCCCAAAGTTGGCTCAGATCCGGGTGGGGCTGGGACAGGTCCGGATCTTCTATTGGAATTCAAAGGGACCAGGATTTGTGAGTCAAAGGGTAATTTACATTAACTAGGGGGGTTGGGAATCAAAGATTGGAATCTTTCCCACATCAAAACCTTTATAAAAACACTCTCAATCCAGTTACCTTACACTTTCTTCAATCTCTCCTCTCTCTCTCTCTCCCACATTCCTTCTGTCTCTGTTTCTCTCTTTGTTTATCTATTTCTGTCTCTCTCTCTCTCATTATCTACCAGTTCTTTTCCTGATGTCTACAAACACTGATGTCCTTGATATCTTCCCCATTTTAAAAAAAAAAAAATCTTTTGATTATTCTATCCCTGCTGGCTGTTATTTTATATGTTTTTCCCCTCTCAGATGAATTTGAAAAAAGGCATATTTCCACTTCTCTACTCTTATTTGCTCCTCAATCTTTTGCCATCTTGTTTGCAACCTCACCAGTTCACCAAAACTATTTTCTTTAAGGTTCCCATTGCTTTCTAAGTTTCTATTTCTTGTTGAGAGTATCACCATCTTCCCAATAAACCATGTTTGCAAGCCTCATTGTTATTCTTGATTCTATTCGTTATGCATATCCAATCATTGACATGTACATGTCTCCTTTTTTCCATCAATCAACAACTTTGGAGCTTCCATTATTTCTGAACTTCTTTCAAATTTCTCCTCACCCTAATCCAACCTAACCACCCAGTTTCCAAAGTGATGAGAATCCCTACCTTCTCCCACCCCACCTCAAAGAGGCTTCCTCTCTAAAGCTACATTACATACTTGAAATGTAGGTGCTTAGTTATTTGCATATTGTTTCTCCCATTAAAATATACACTTTTTAAGGTTGAAAAAACACCTGTTTTTGTTCAGTCATTTCAGTCCTGTACAACTGACAGTCCTGACCCATGTTGGGGTTTTCTTGGTAGAGATACTGGAGTGGTTTGCCATTTCCTTCTCGATCTCATTGTACAGATGAGGAAACTGAGTTAAACAGGGTTAAGTGATTTTAGAGTCACACAGATAATTAGTGTCTGAGGTTGGATTTGAATTTAGGAAAATGAGTCTTCTTAACTCTAAGCCCTACACTCTAGCTCCACCTAGCATCCCTCTCATTTAATCCTCAATTGTTTAATACAATGCATGTTAACAAGAATAAACAGTCAATGCTTATTGATGTAAATTCATTCATATGTAAAATCAACTTGAGAACAAATTCTTACCTGATGCCTCACAGGGGTCCTCGAACTTTTTAAATAGGGGGCCAGTTCACTGTCCCTCAGACTGTTGGAGGGCCGGACTATAGTAAAAAACGAAAACTTTGTTTTGTGGACCTTTAAATAAAGAAACTTCATAGCCCTGGATGAGAGGGATAAACGTCCTCAGCTGCCGCATCTGGCCCGGGCCGTAGTTTGAGGACCCCTGCAAATATTGAAATTGTTGGGGTTTTTTTCAGCAAATATACCAAAATGTATGTTTCAATAGGAATATATACAAATATAACTATATTGTTAATTCTTGGACAATAAAGAACAATAACTTCAGAAGGTATACTAGCTCTGGTTAGTTGTCCTTTACTCTTGAAGAAGACCAAAATGACATAACTATGTTAGAGTCAAGTTAGTATGTCCAATTGTGGCTGATCAGACTAATATGAGCTCAAAGGTTCTGCCACAGGTTAGACACAAATAGTATCTGTGAACATTTGGGGTGTATTCTCTAACTGATTATCTTGCATTTATTCAGAGTTAATTTAATTTTTAAAACAGTATTTTATTTTTCTAATATTACTAATATTTTATTTAAATTCTTCATTAATAGTCATTAGAGATAATGGTTTTTAGTTTTTTTCTGTTTTGATTATCTTCAGTTCATGTATTAAGATCATATAGAAAAAAAAATTTGAAAGAATCCTCTTTTTTTTGTTCCTTTTGCCATTTTTAAAAACAGAATATACCACAAATTTATTACTAAAAGAACAGCAGTAATCATTCCAAATATAGGGTGGTTGTATATTTATATACTTTACATAAAACATGTATATCACAATCAAAAATCTATAAATATTTATAAAAAAGTATATTTGAGAAGTAGTAAAAAGGGTATAACCCAAAGACCCAGGGATATAAAGAGAGAACCTTATCATTAAACAAATTATCTGAAAATCTTTTTAGCATCTGTATTACTTAACTTGATAATATTAAAATCCTTGACTCAGTTCCTCAATCCTCACTTATTTCTGTACTGCAAATTATATCAAATTTATCAAAGAATAGTGAGAATGATAGCACTTTGATTATAAGATCATAGATTTAAAGATAGTAGGAACCCAAAGATCATTGATTCCAATCCATTCATTTTATAGATGAAACTGAAGCTCTGAGAAATTAAATAAATTGTCCAGGCTCACACATATATAGCAAAGATTTTGGTATGCCCTAAAATAGAATAGTTTTGAAGTCCTAGCAAAAACCCTGAGAATTGTGGAGAATTAGACTTGGATTATAGCATCAGTTGGGTAAGTGTCACATCAATGGAATGCAATTGTTCCTTAAAAATCAAAAACAAAACACTATTGACATCATGCAGGATTATAATAATAGGACTCTCACCATTGTGATCATCAATTTAACCCGGAGAATAGCAAAAAGGTAATACAAAGAGTAAATATTTAAAGTAGAATTTGAATTTGTAGCTTCTTGATTCCAAATCCAGTGTCCCTCACCATTTCAAACATTTCACAAACTTAGTAATGTGAAGAATAATTTTTAAAAAGTGACATTTTTTTCAGAGAGAGTGTATAAAGTCATTATGGTTTTGATGAGCCTCAAATTAATTCTTAACTCTACTAATCAGAATAAAGTATGGCTTACAAGTTAAAGAGATAATCAACAAAATATCTCATTAATCACTTGATGCACACAGGTAACATTAAACCATATATACTTAAAATAGTAATTAATTACGATTATAATAATGACATTATTATAACATATGCAAACATATTACAATAACTTTATCTCATGGATTTTTCTCCAATGACGAAAGTATTATTTTTACTTGGTAATTATAAAATTCTTGGTGTACACTAAAGAAAGGAAGAAAAGTAAGATTTTGAATTTGACTCTGGAATTATGTCAAATAGACATAATAAATGAAGATGATTAACTTAGAAATTCCTTGATTTTTCTAGAGGCAATAGACATGGAGCATAAAGTACCAAAGAGAAAGCTGCAACTATGTATGTCAAGAAACTTACCTCTATAGTTTAATCAAAATTCAATTCTAAGGTAACATATATAATAGCTGACACTTATGCAATACCAGTCTTAATGAACAGAATTTTAGAAATGTAAAATGAACGATATAAGATTTACAAAGTGTCTTGGTAAAAAATCTTCATAATATTAACAAAACACTAGGGACATTACTCCTAAGACATTTCCTAGCCAAAAAGGAAAAATAGGTTTGATAAATATTCTCAAGAGTTATAATAAACTAATCAAAATACTATAAAAACCCTTTTGGAACAAATAACACTTTAGTGAAAAAAATTAATACCAATAATAGGTACATGTAACTGAATTTTTCAAATATAAATCAAAGTCTGTATGAACTCTGTGAAAGGACTAAGATCCAAGAGTAGAATCAAAAGGTCTCCTAAAAAGAAAGTGTTATTATTCCTTTTATAGAGACAAGGAAGCTGAAACTCAGAGAGATAAGATGAATTTTCTAAGGCTATGTAGCTAGTAAATAGCAAAATCCAAATTAGGAAGTAATTCTTCTGATTCTCAAAATAGGCTTATGGAGTTGATTTTAAGGAAATGTTGTATCCAAAAATGCTGCTACTGCCCTCATCAGGTCGAAATTCTTTAAATGGGAGCAACATCTTTCATTAGAGATTAAACATATACAATTAAAAATAACAAAAATAGTAATGGAAGAAATAAGATTTTAGTTTGATTTCACTCTACAATGCTATTATGGTGTAATAATAGACTGCTATTATGTAATTTCCTGAGTATAGGCGTGATCTATGATTTCTATATACATTTTACTGACATTTAGTTTTAGGTATATGCTATTCATACAAATTGCCAAAAGATGGAGACTTTGCTCCATATTGGTAACACGGATTTCAACAATGCAGTTCATCAGGAACATAGTTTTTTTTTTTTTTTTTTTTTTTTTTTTTTTTAATAGCCTTTTATTTACAGGTTATATGCATGGGTAACTTTACAGCATTAACAATTGCCAAACCTCTTATTCCAATTTTTCACCTCTAACCCCCCACCCCCTCCCCTAGATGGCAGGATGACCAGTAGATGTTAAATACATTAAAATATAAATTAGATACACAATAAGTATACATGACCAAAACATTATTTTGCTGTATAAAAAGAATCAGACTCTGAAATATTGTACAATTAGCTTGTGAAGGAAATCAAAAATGCAGGTGGGCATAAATATAGGGATTGGGAATTCAATGTAATGGTTTTTAGTCCTTTATGGTTTTAGTCCTAAATGGTTTTAGTTCTTTCTCTGGGCGTAGCTGGTTCAGTTCATTACTGCTCCATTGGAAATGATTTGGTTGATCTCATTGCTGAGGATGGCCAGGTCCATCAGAACTGGTCATCATATAGTATTGTTGTTGAAGTATATAATGATCTCCTGGTCCTGCTCATTTCACTCAGCATCAGTTCGTGTAAGTCTCTCCAGGCCTTTCTGAAATCATCCTGTTGGTCATTTCTTATAGAACAGTAATATTCCATAATATTCATATACCACAATTTATTCAGCCATTCTCCAACTGATGGACATCCATTCAGTTTCCAGTTTCTAGCCACTACAAAAAGGGCTGCCACAAACATTTGTGCACATACGGGTCCCTTTCCCTTCTTTATAATCTCTTTGGGATATAAGCCCAGTAGTAACACTGCTGGATCAAAGGGTATGCACAGTTTGATAACTTTTTGAGCACAGAGGAACATAGATTTTTAAGGTCCCATAAGCATTCATTTAGTTTATCTGAGATTGAAGGAACTTTAGAGATCATAAAGTCCAATACCCTTATTCTCTAGATGAGAAAATCTGATAAAAAGTTTATCTTTATTTTTTCCATTTTCTATTATCTCCATTATCCTCTCCATTATGTTAGTATTTCTATAGTACTATGTCTATTTTTCAAACTCTTTATTATCAAAATGTGATTATAAATGAATAAATTTATATAACGCTTTGAGGTGTCCAGAAACACTTTTCACATGACAATTCTGCAAAATAGATTTTGTCCCCATTTTACAAATTAGGAAAGTAAGTTCTTAAGAAATTAAATGATTATATGACTAGCGATGTTCTGAAACAAGAAGCCCAGATATCCAAGACCAATGTGCTTGTGTCATTTTGCTACTTATGATCTTTTTTTTCCCTCTTTTAAACCCTACTTATTATCGGCATCTCTTTTGCAGTCATTTACAGAGTTTCCTGGATCACAGAGAGGTTATGTGATTAGCTCAGTCATACAGCCAATTTATGTGAGAAGAGAAATTTGTATCCAGAAGAGGCCAGACCATCTATTTTGCTAATGCCTCTGAAGACCAGAATAATTTTTCACTTAATTTGCAGCTGAATCCTCCTAACTCTTTCAGAATATCAGCCTCTTGAGAGCAGAGTCTTGACTTTCTATCCTTATCCCCAGAGTTTAACAGAGTACTTAGCACATATTAATATACAAAAATGGTTAATAAGTGCTATTTCACTTAGTCATTCACTGCCCTGGCTCAGGAATCATCACAACCACTTAGTTCCACATTTGCATTCTTGTCTACTTTCTCCTTCTTCCAACTTGACTCCCAGCTTCTTTTACCCATAAGTTCCTTACCCAAAGGGGAGTGGGAAAGATGTCAAATTTCTTAGTCTTGAGGTCAGCCCATTTTGGTCACCCACTGCATCTACTTATCCCCAAGTCTTTTGAATCACCGTGTCATGGACTTGTCTAAAAGTCCAGTTGCATATTTATATCTTGGAACTTAATACGTGTTTATTGAATTTTTAGATTAATTATCTTTCATGTGAAAATATATCAGATTAAAAAGGATAATATTTCCTGTTCTTTAATTTACTATATTATATTCTTTTGAGGAGAAGATATGATATAATACATATGAATAAATAAGTACATTTATGTTTATGTAACATGGAGCTCAAGAGTGCTGTATTTGTATAAGATTCTCCTCATTGGTAAATGATGTTCTGTGCCTACATGAAATGAGGAGTTGTTGAGAGCTTTTTTATTCTGGCTTCCAGTTAAGAGGGAAGATGATGCTCTCTTCAGAAAGACTTTGGAGAGAAGCAGACATTGAAAACCTAGAGCTTTGACACATTTACTACCCAAGAAACATCTGGAAAATTCCCTTTGGGTGAATTTAGAGGCTATTTCTTGGTTGATTTAAATAGTTTGCTCCAGTGGAAGAGTTCCTTCCTTCTTATATTGTCCTATATATTCTAATTTATATACCATCAGCTTGGATAAATGGGCTTATTCACTATTTATTAGTTACAATGATGTTTGTAATTAGAATTTGTTGGTAATGCAGTCAAGCATTTAGATACAACTTGAATTATTCCTTTCCTATCAAGACTTAGGAGGAAAGCAGCTTGAATCTATAAATCATTTCCCCTAGGTTGGCTATACTTAAGGGAGCAAAGGAGATAAAATTCTAATCTGGTGTCCCTTCTCTGTAGCAAGCAAAGTGGCAAGCCCTGTAACCTCAATCTCCTGTTCTCCTCCAGGTAGGAACCAAAGCTTCCTTTGGAAGGAAATAGATAAGATTGCAGACTTATTTGTTTGGTTTCCTCATTAACTTCATTTTGGCAAATCCATGTGAGCATACATGCAAACATAACATTCATGAGCAACACACATTACTGTATATGCATACATGTATGTATAACATATCTATGTTTATAGCACTGGAGAAATCAAGGCTAACAGTGTCTAACACTTTCCTATTCTGTCCTCCAAAGAACCCTAGCATTTATGGCCTAAGGAAAAAATTGTTCTCTGTTATATTAACTGATATAAAAGGGCAGAGATAAAAATTATAAATGTAAATCATTTATTTAGTCAGGTACTGAAAATCTCTGAGCCACCCCAATAGACTGCATACTTATTTACTAGAAGATTTTGCTGTGAATAAAAAAATGAAAAATTCATCCTAGGGTGAATACTTTCCCAGGCCTCCCTATGAGTAAATTTTTAAGGCAGGAAATTTGTTGTCTGGTTTAAGGAGGATAAAATGAACTTGAGGATGTCTACTCTAAGTATAATAATCATTTTATTTGCTTTATTCATTTCTACTAGTGTGATTAAAGTTTGTATATAACTTGAATCTTCATTCAATCCATTTATAAAACAAGTTATACACTTTTTTTAATCAGTTTAATCAGTAGTAGCATTTGTGAAGTTGATTTTTTAAAGCAAGTAGAAGATGTTTTTAATTATCCCTATTAAATTTAATATTATTATATATTACCCAGTGTGCAAGTCTATCAAGATTTTTTTGAATTTTTATACATTTATCACATCCAATGTAATAAATATTCCTCCTTTTTTTCAAAATTTTGAAAAAATTAGTGGGGGTAAGTCCCAAATCTCTAACTATGCAGTTTAAGTACCAACATCCACACTTTAAAAAAAACAAAGGTGATTTTCTTGGCATCCCAGGTAACCAACCTTTGGCATAATTGAAATTGAAATAAAACAAGTTTTAAAAAAATACCTACATGCTGTTGGCATGGCACTCTACAGATCAAATTATTAATTAATTTATAGAAATTGGGGATGGAACCACAAGGAAACCCTTCTGGACCAAGTTGGAGGCAGATCCTGGTTCTTTGAATACCAAGAAAGACCACAATGGGAACAAATTAGGATTAATGCTTGAATAATACACATATGTTGAATATGCAGAACCACAACCTGAGGTTGGGGATCTCCTCAAGGTTGGTCACGAGTAGTTCTAGACTTTTTGGTATCTGCCAAAGTTAACATTTCTATGAGTAGCTTGCCCTCAAAGTCTCTATCTTGGTCAGAGTGGAACATGGCAGAAAATTTACACACTGAAAAAAACCTTTTTTCCCATAACACTTTAGCAAGAGTTAGATATTTTTTGGTTTCTTCAGAAGATGGGCCCTTCCTCCCTTTCCAGTCTTTCTTCCTCTTATATTTCTCTGAGTAATTTGTCATACACTGACACTTCTGTTACATGACATTCCATCACTGGTTTTTGTGTTTTGGCTGGATATTCTTGATGCTCACAATGCTCTCTCTCTCCTCATTTATACCTTCTGGCTTCCTTCAAGACTCAGCTAAAGTCTCCCTTTCTGCCAGAAATTTCCCTTAGTCTTCCTTAAATTAAGTGCCTTTCCTCTGGGATTATCTCCAATTCATTTTTTCCCCATTAGGTTAAGAATTCCTTGAGAATATTAACTTTTTTGGTAGCTCCAGTGCTTAAGCACAGTGCCTGGCACTTAGTGGGCATTTAATAAATACTGGAAAATTGACTGATTGACTTCAATGGAAAACTTCTTTTGGTTCTTTTAAATGGTCCATGTATGATCTCTCATTAGATGACAAGAATATTTCTTTTTCCCATTATGCATAGACTTACTTAATGATTTATGGAAAACATTTATGGAGATTCTCATTCATGGAAAACATCAGACTAAAATTTAGATTTTGTTTCCTGCCCATTCCTGTTCTTCTTTTCTTCTTTCATGTTTAATGACATTGACAATAGTGTAATGCTTTATTTTTTTAATTTAGTTTTAGTTTTTAATTTTGAGTGTGAGTGTTTCTCCCTATGTCTTGAAGTTTGACCAAAGAGAAGAAAAAAATGTTTTAGTTTTTAATTTAGAGTGTTTCTCCCTATATCTTGAAGTTTGACCAAAAGAAGAAAATGTAAGCAACTATGCCATGAAATGATCACAGACAGAAGTGGGATAAACATTAATATAATAAAAGAGGAAGGAAAGTTTTTCTTTATTGGAGGCAGGAGGAAAAGAAAACTAGACTAAATCATAATTCATTCTTGAGCTCTTGATTTCTAATGCCATGAATTCTACCTACAAAATAAATAAAAGGAATCTTGTTAATATATATAAAAAATCACCACAGACAGCCAATATCCCTTATAAAGTATTTAATTTTAGTAAATTACAATAGATTTTTTAACATTCTGGTTTTTATAAGACTCAGGCAAACAATAAGATAAAATAAAATATTACCTATTCAAGCCATTCTATTTTATATTAGGCTTTCTCCTTCAAAGAAATTAAAATCAAATTATACCCAGCTTTGAAAAGATTCCCTTACTATCTGACATTATAGTATTGGAAATAACCCTGAGAAGACCTAGTGTCCTAATAAAATAATTAATCACTGTCTTCACGGTTAGATGGCTCTAATCTCTCCAAACTAATTGGTGACTATTTCCCATTACCACTTTGAAAATATTCAGTGGATTGGTCACTATCACTGTCACTTGAGTCACTGGAAGTTGAATCACTGCTATCATTTCTTTTAGGAGGTTTAAATTTCTTATTGGAATGGGAATTTGTATGACCCCAGAATCTTTTCCTTCCAGGTACACGATGACTCTTGGTAGAACTGAGCCTTCTGTGTGCTGCATAATGATTTTTTCTGATATTACTAGGGAGTTTGGGGATACTTCTCTCTTTATTGTAGCCATAGTGGACATTTTCCTCATTTTTTCTTTCATTTTCTGCTTTTAAGGGGTGGGTGTGATCATTAGATGGACTTGGTAAACCTTGACTTTTTTCTTTACCAAATTTTTTTCCTTTATCATTTTTGGTCTTTTGGTCTCTCTTAGAACTTTCTATACCTGCTTTAGTATTATCTTTGCCATATTTAGAAATTTCTTTGCCTTCAATTATATCATTACTCCCTTCCCTAGCATGTTGGCCAATGTTTTGCTTTCGCATGGATCCTTGAGAGGGATGAATTCCTACTGACTCCTGATAAGTATTGCTTGTGTTGGCTTCTCCTTCTTTTCCAGGAAGTTCTCTGTAATTTGTACCTCCTCTAATAGCATTACTCTCTCTTACAATTTTGTTATCAGTGATGCTGTTCTCTTTTCTTGGTGTTTTCCTGCTATCAGTTCCAACAACGTCTCCAGTAGATGTTCTACCATTGGAATTCAAGTCATATACCTCTTTTTCTGGAACTTCATTATTGCCTTCTTTTCCTATGAGAAGTATAGAGTTGGGGTCAATGGCATTATTATTGTCTGGGTGTGGAACACTTGTGTAACCATTTATGGTTTCTGTGTCAGGAACAACTATTTCTCTACTGGAAGGAGAAAAGTCATTGTCCTCTTTTCCTTGACCACTGCCTTCAAAATCATATGGAAACTTTATGTGTTTTGGAGTCAGTTTTGAGTGATCATTGATATATTGGACATGACTAATAGTTCTGTGGTCTTCTGAAATATTTTGGTTTTGGATAGCAATGTCTTCATCTCCTTTGCCTTGGGCTTCAGAATACTTAAGTTCCTTAAGTTTATTGTGAATGGAATTCCCAGTTTCATTCTGTTCAGTTTCCTCCACTATCCAGCGTCTTAGAGCATTTGCATATTTTCTGCCATTTTTGTTAATGAGAATGACACCATGTGCTTTTTGGTCAGGTGGATCCTTAATAACACTCTCCCCATGGTCAGTTTTGGCATTTCCAATGAACTCAGCGTAAATGGTATCCTCCAGGTCATGATGGGAAATCTTGCTACTATCAGTGCCTTGCTCTTTAATCACTGTTTGTTTGCCAGCAGAAACATCTTGGGATTTGTCACTTTTTTGGATAACGTTTCTTTTAGGATATACCTCTTGTTTTTTTCCCTTGTCAAAGTAGTGAACTGGAACACGGTTTTTGTTATTTTCTTTTTGCTAAATGGCGTTTGCAAAAACAAAAACAAATTGTTCTGTATTAAATTTGGAAAAGTGACTAATATTAGGCAATATAAAATTAGTTACCAAATGATTAATAAAATCAATCAGTAAATTAAATAAATATTTATTAAATATTTACCATGTTCAAAACATTAAGGTATATGCCAGCATGGTGGCAAGGACAAGAAGCAAGTATAAAATACAGTGTCTTTGCTTTTAGACTTTAGGAATTTATAATCTAATTGAGTAGATGATCCTAGTATTATCTATGAAAAGTGAACAATATAAATTAAGCAATGTTAAAACATGTATCACAAATATATAATTAAGTATTACATGACTGAAAAGACTACTGCTACTGTTCAGTCATTTCAGTCACGTCTGACTCTTCATGATCTCATTTTGGATTTTCTTGGCAAAGATACTAGAGATATTCATCATTCCTATTCAAGCTCATTTTACAAATAAGAAACTGATGCAAGCAAGATCAAATGACTTGCTCAAAGACATAGCTAGTAAGTGTCTGAAGCCAGATTTGAATTCAGGCTTTCTTGACTGTAGGACTATTCCCTGTGCCATATAGTTGCCCCTATAAACGCTAATAGTTTCCTATCACCTCTGTTATTAAATATCTGGCATTTAAACATTCCTTACAACTTGGTCCTTTCTTAATTTTGCAGTTTTTAGTGCTCTTCCTGCACTCTGCAACCCAGTCTCACTGAATGATTCACTGCTCCTAACATATGGCATTTCATCTCCTAATCCTGATATATGGAATGAATGTTCTTACTTCCAATTATTGGATTCTCTAAATTCTTCTATATTTAACTAAAATCCTAGTTCCTGCAGGAGGCCTTTCTCAGAGCCCTAGTTCCTCCACTTTGAGTAAGAAGTGAGAGAAAAAAAAGAGAATCAAAGGCTCAATTAACAAAATAAGGAGATCAGGAAGAGAAGCTGGTTTGGAAAAAGATCATGAAAATTTCAACTTAAAGCAAATTGAATTTCTTAGAAAATAGAACAAATAGCTATAGATTAGTTATACGGAAATCCTGTGATTGAGGACTAAAATAAATTTTAGATATTATCTAATCTAGTTCTCCTATTTTAAAGATGAAGAAAGAGAGGATTAGTGAGACTAAATGCCCCACTCACCATTATGGAACTATGGAATAAAAAGCTGAGAATTTAAACTCAAATTTTCTGACTAAAAGTCCAGTGCTCTTATACCACCACCATACTAGCTACCAAATAGAACTAGAGATAAATTGTTGAATCATGAATATTAAAAATTAAAAGAGATTTTCAAGTTATCTATTCAATCTTACTCCCAATGTAAGAATCCTTTCTATAATATCAGACAATGTAACATTCAGTTTCTATTTGACCAGTGTTCACAAATTTGCTTATTTTTAAAGAAATAAAGTTATTAGCAATTTAAATTTTTATAAAGTTTTCTTATATTGATCTAATTTTCCCACTATAATTGACATCTATTTATTCTCTAAGCTAATTACCGTTTTTCCTAAATTATTTTTCATGTGACATAATTTTCAAGTCTTTTACCATCTTATTGATAAATGAGAAGAGGATAAAAGCCTGAACCAAAGTGTGCCAATAGACATTCAGTGGAAAAAGAACTAGTAAATGTTGCAAAGAAGAAATAGTCAATAAGGTACACATCTTGGAAAGGAATAGCATTGTATATATTTTTTATGAAACAAAAATTGTATCTACAGTCATTATCCATATATGAGAAATGCTATTTCCATATATTTTCATAGTATCCATTTCATTCAAATCAGAAAAATGTATTGTGATTTAGATTTTCATAATAGGTAGTAGAAATAAAAAGAAGAAAAACAATTTAATCCCTGCCCTCGAGAAGCTTATAATTATTTAATTGTAAGGGATAAATATGTATGCATATAAAAATGTCTTAAGAGAAAATGTGGCAAGATACAGAGATATATCCAGACAAATCTGGAAAAGGTCTCATGTAAAAAGTGTCAACTAATGGAAATTTGTGAGAAAATTGAGGAATTAATACATTTTTGGTGGAAGTGTGAACCAATCCAAATATTCAGGAGAGCAATTTGGAACTGTGCCCGAAAGGTTTCTCAAACTGTACATACTCTTTGATCCAGCAGTGTCTCTACTGTTGTCTGTATCCCAAAGAGATCATAAAAAAGGGAAAAGGACCCACATGTGCAAAAATGTTTGTAGCAGCCCTTTTTGCAGTGCGAACAATCAATGCAATGGCTGCCAAAAGGCAGCCCCCAGAAGAGAAGGGAACAAGAATTTATTAAATACCTATTATGTGTCAGAAACAGTACTTTATATTTATGTAACTGTTCACAAACATTATCTCATTTGAGATAATTTTAAAAATCTTCAATTTACCACTACTAAAAAATCTATACAATTATATTTGAGTTAGTGTTCTATATGTAAAAAGTCACTGTTTTAACTTGGTTCATGTTACCAAAAAAGAGAACACAAAAGGATCCATTCTCATCAAAATCCCAAAGAAGGGCTTTGATGGAATTGGACACAGGACAATAAATAAATGTTGATGAGTGCAGAAAGTCTGCAGCAAAGGGTATTAATGGAGTCTAAGAGAGTCAGGTTCAGAATAAAGATTCTAAGGTCCTAGATACAATTCCCAAACAAAGTCCTGGATAGGAAAGGCATTTAATATAAACTGAAAATCTCTACAATTTTGCCTTGGGCTGACCCTGAGATTTGAACTCTTAAAATAAAAAATGAATTTAGTGATTCCTCTTGTCTTTAAGTAAGTTTGACATTGTCTTCCAACAGATGCAAAAACACACCGGGAGAAAGCACTCATAATGATGGTAAAATTGATTTAGCTTCTGCTAAATACTACAGTTCTGGCACATCTGCTACTATGTGACCAGCAGAGGGAGAATGAATGCTAAAAAGGCCCATGGATTTTCCTGTTTCTCCCAGGTTGTCTACCCAACCAGCAGTTTTCCACATTGAATTTACGTTTATAGGATTGGAAAGTGTCTGTGTGGCCCCTTCCCTCTACCTATGTGTCTCAGTATGTCAGTATAATAAATCCTATGAAAACATTTCATAATTATTGGAAGGAGAGTGAGAGTATTGTGAGAAAAAGTCATTTCTTTAGATTGTAGGAATATAGGTTTTGAATTTAGTTTAGCTAATGTCACTTTCTCTTAAGCCATTATTCTGTGACTGTGTTGTCTTGAGTAAGTTATTTTTCTATAACTTGTTTTTCAATATTAAGGTAAGTAATGGTGCAGAATGATGTAATAAACATTTACATTCTTCAGGAGTTGATAAACATGTGGATCTTCTGAAGAGAAAGATAATCAATGAAAAAGTATTATAAACAATTTTATCACGAATTATGTAGTACATTTATTCTTCACTTTCCCCATACGGCTTTGTTTAGTGTTTCAAGTATTGAAACAATTGAAAGGATAAAAAAAAATTAGTAGCAAAGAGATTGTTTTCAAATATCTGATGCAATGATTTGAAAAGAAAAAATCATCAAAATATTTTGAGATATCACACTTCATTCAGAGAACATCTCCTTTTTAAAATATCATCTGAGTAAACAGATTTTTTTCAAAAGTGATGAACCCACTTTAAAAGCACCACAACAAAAAATA
Organism: Sarcophilus harrisii; assembly: GCF_902635505.1. NCBI lineage: Eukaryota > Metazoa > Chordata > Mammalia > Dasyuromorphia > Dasyuridae > Sarcophilus > Sarcophilus harrisii. The sequence continues at coordinate 149,464,579 of NC_045431.1, forward strand.
ATTGGAGTATCAGCAAGATAACTGTAATAGGCAAAAATACAATATAACAAATAAATATGTGGATAGCTATATCTGGGTCCTGCTATTCTTTAGAATTGTTAAATGTAGAAAAATGTGACATTACCTTTTAATTCAATATCAAAAGAAAACTTTTTGGTATGTGATTAATTAAATACTCAAGGTATCAAAAAAATGTGTTTTCTACTAACAAATGTGGAATCATTTGATGTCACTTAACTCAATTCTGAATGTTTCAATTTCATCAAAGCTGTGTCTATTGTATGAAATTGTCATACACAGTCTTATTGACTAGCTCCTTTGGTTGGATTCCCAGATCAATTTATACTGAATTCTGTCCTCTTGAAAATAGCAAGTTTGCAAGTTTTAAAGTTAAAGAATTGAGAGAAGTGTTTATTAACGTAGCTAATTAACACAGTAAATTAGTATTAAAGACAAAATCAGATCTTACTTCTCCTTATCCCCAGTATATATACTATTTCCCCTGTACTAAGTAGGACTTCTTAAACTTTTTCCACTCATATCCCCTTTTCACCCAACAAATTTTTACATGATCCCAGCTATATGAGTATGTAAAATAGTTTACAAATTAAACATTATTGATAATAAGTTATAATTTCACTTACTTCACATTCAGTTATAAGACTCCATGTAGAGTCTCAGCCCACAGTTTAAGAAGCTGTACCCTATACCACATTCATTTCTATACTGTTTCTGGAACTGATATTTTCTAATTGAAGGATTTTATAGAATCATTTTTCGAATTTTGTTATCGAATTCCTATAGTATTTTGCCCCTGATAATTTAAAAATAGAGTAAATATTACTTAAAAATTAATTATATTTAAATAAACACTTGGGACTTCACCCTGTTATTTCCTTTCCTTCTTTTGTTAATTTTTTTTTTTTAGCTGAGGCAATTGCGGTTAAGTGACTTGCGCAGGGTCACACAGCTAGACCCTGTTATTTTCTAATTTATTGGTGTCTATGCTGGCCATTTTCATGATCCTGTACTATAATGGTAAATAAGCATTGCCAATCCTCTCCTCAGTGAATGCAGAGTAGAGTAATACTATATAACTTCCATTTTCAGTTGGCAAAAAGAAAAAACTAAGGCTCAGATAACAGATTACTGCTCCCCTTTAGATCTGCTCCCTTTGGGGAGTGACAACATTCCTCTTTTAATCTAAAAGTATGGATTCAATGGATTGATTCAATTAGTCTCATGGTTTTGATGCCCCCATGAACTGGAAAAACTCTTCCTTCTCTCCTTTGCTAATATTCTTCAACAGAGTCAATCAAATAAGCATGGATAGCTATATGTTTCTTTATTCATAACCATGGAAGAAAAGGAATAAAATCAAATTAATTGAACCATGTAGACCAGTCTACTTTCAGATCAAGCTGCTCAAATGCTTTTTAAGATCTGTAAGCAAGCTTTGGATTTTTTTCCCCTTATTTTTGACCTCTTGTTTCCTCCTGTGACCCTCTTGGATTCAAACTGGTGAGTCATGACTGAGAATAAACTTCAAATTTTATTCCACTGCAATATTATTGTCTTTTCATTGGAGAATAGCTGCAGGGCCTGACAAAAGCTGTATCCATGCCAATAGTCAATTTTTCTTTACTCTCTTTGTCCCTAGGGAAGCAGGGAGGGGAAGAATGGCAGTTTGACTTGTACCTAATTAAGAATCCCCTCTATTAGCAAGGGTCATCTAGATTTGCTCTAAGGTTTCTATTGATACACCTTGAAAACTAAAATTCTAATATTCCAGATTAGAAGGTGGGCAGAAGGAAATGGGGGGAGGATATTGGGAGGAGGGGACTCCTCCTGCCCTCCCACTCATAATCTATTTAGCAATGAACATAACCTTCCTGAATCCTTGCTAAAGTTGGCTAATGGCACGCTAAGTGCTAGGGCTCTAGATGGATGAGAATGGCTCAGGTGGGATTGAGGAAAGGCTCCAAGGAGGATGAAAAGGGATGAACAAGATCTCTGGGATTGTAAAACACAAGTACATTTATCAAGCCAGACTAATACTCTGTGATCTCTTTCTTTGTTTTTCTTGGGCTCCAGGATTTAACTTTTCTGATGCTTTCCATTGTCCCTCCTGCTAAATCCATGCTGCTCTCTCTCCTTTCCCTAGATCGTTAAAGAAAAGAAGGAAGCTGAACAGATTCCCTTGCACTGCCCTGTCACTGAAACAAGCACATAATCCCTGGGAGTTTTCTGAAGAATTTTACTTTTAGCAATGAGCTAACAAGAAATAATAAAAACAATAAAAGTGCTTCCTAATCTTACTTATTCTTTCCTTTTAAAATATAAAAACACAACTTTACATGGTTGCTAATGGTGTATTTTGGAGTAGACGAAGGCCTGAAGTAAGATACATTTGCATTTTAGAACATAGTCTAGATAATATTTTAAGAAGATACAGATCTAGCCATTTTGGTACCCTAAAAAAGGTGGAGGGGCAGGAGTGGGGAAAGCAGCATTAAATAAGATCTCAAATCAATCTGTAATTCATGATATGGAAAGACTACAAGAAGTAATTAGGACAATTCCAGAGGAGCAAATAGTTGTTGAAATGGCTTGATAGACATTATTAAAAATAATATCTGGTGGTTTCCAGTTATTTTTCTAAATAGATCTTAACCTCAGTGTTTGCTAAGCTACTGAAGGTGTATGTGTTGGAAAATTTTTCACAAATTAAAAGTTGTATAATCTTCTAAAATATTTTTTCATATCTGTATTCTCTAAAATTCTTCTAAAATATTTTTTCATATCTGTATTCTCTAAAATGTGGCCTCTCAGGATAATGCCTTAGTTCCATCTCTGCTATTAAGAATTTCATTGCAAGAGGGGAAGAGATTTGATGAGCCATTTGGAGAAGGGAGGCAAGAGTAAACATGTGGGTTTTTTCCTTCTATTCTCATCATCAGATTCTGTCAATATAGACCAAGGACAACCCCTGGTTCAAGGTAAGTAGTGTGACTAGGATGGAGACTTGCATTAAGGTCTATAGTAGCAATTAGAGGGAAGAGAAAGGAAGGAGGGGAAGGAAATCTTCTAACAGCCAGGAAAGAAGGGATGTTTCTATGGCCACTTAAAACTAATAAGCTGTTCTGCTAAAGATTATTTGAATGTTAGCAAAATGGATAATTTGGCCATATACTGACAAGTATTTGCAGTAAGGACTCAGAAATCCCCCACATCTGTTTGTTAGAGTCAGACAGAGTAACTTCTTCAAGAACTCATGATTTCATCTAGGCAGATCTTCCCTCTATGTAGATACCCTGGTGATGGTTACATTAATGACCATGTTGGAAAAAAAAACCCAATAACTATTGCTAAGGATCTAATCCTCTGGCAATTCTCTGATCTTAACTCAAATGTTCTCTAGCTCACCAACCCACTCTGGTTCCTGGATTTTCTCATATGTGAATAATCCTATTTTCTTTGACCTTTTTTTATTTAATACCTTTTTTCAAAAGGTATAGAAACTTGGGGGCAGCTATATGGCACTGGTCCTGAAATCAGGAGGACCTGAGTTCAAATACAGCCTCAGATACTCAATGTTTACTAGCTATGTGACGCTGCACAAGCCACTTAACCCCAATTGTCTTGCCAAAAGAAAAGTATGAAAATCTTCATAACTGGCCTTTAATAGGTTCAAAATAGAGTGATGTAGTAGGAGAAGGCTAGCCTTGAAGTCAGGACCATATGGGTACCAGTCTTTCCCTTGACACATAGATTATGTGACTGTGCACAAATCACTTATTGTCTCAGAAATCTAGACAACTATGTAGAATTGTAAGCTACAGAGGTGCCATGTCCAATGACGATAGAAGGAATTAGAGCTACTTTTATGGTATCTAGCTTTGATGGATATAGGAGCTTCCCTCTCTCCAGCCCTTCTTTATTTTAAAATCACTTCAATTAGATTTATGATATACCAGGCAGCTATATTCTTCCTAGAACTAGTTAAATATATTTCATCCCTTCCCATTAATCCATCACCTTTGTGTTTTTACATTATGCTATATTTCATTTAAGTCTCTAGCAATTTAATCCCATTCTTAATAGTGTCTTCTTAGACCAGTGGTCCTCAAAGTATGGTCTAGAGAATCCTGGGGATATCTGAAACCCTTTTAGAGGGTCTACAAATGTGAAGACCGTGTATTTTTAAATCAGCAGGAGTCAGGAATTCAGGTTAGGGGAAAATCGTCAGTCTTTATTCTCAGTGAAGAAGGATCGGAGGTGGAAGATAATCGGCGATAGCAATGTGTGCAAGCTGAGTCAAGAAGCTAGCTCGACCAGCAGCCACACGACCAGCAGCTAGGAGAATGGAACCCAGCCCAATCTCTCCCAGCTTCTCTTCCTGTCTCTCTCTGCCTCCACCCACCAAAATCGTCATTTCCTGTACAACACATCAGGACTTGCACGGAGAGTGGGCAGGGACCATTCTTTATCCAATCATGTATATTAATAGAGTATAGCCCAATTACTATTTAGCCTCACGTACTTGGGACCTCAGTGCATCAACTCAAATCTCAGCCCATTACATACAAATTCAAAAATAGTTTTTATTTCCAATATGGTAAATGTCTATAAATATAACCTAGATAAACAAAAACGCTTTGGGGAGATCCTCAATAATTTTTAATAGGATAAAGATACTGAAAACAAAAGTTTGAAAGTCTTGAAAGTCTTAGATAGTCAACTGTTTGCTTTCAAAATCAATTTTCCTCTTCTGCATCCCATGCCCTCAATGGTCAGAAGTCAGGAATCTGTGTCCCTATGCCCTTGGGTTTCTTGCCCAACTATTGGTAACCTTTGCCAATACTCTGTAGAGTCCGTCCTCTTGGCAGCATGGTTTGTGCCTATATGAGTCACCAGTAATAAGTGTAGACGTAGGCAACTGTTTTGGTAAGATCTGGTACATCTTAGATACATGATGCAGAAAGACAATAGACTTTTTTTATTGTTACCTGTTCCAAAAATAGCTAACTCAGCATGCCCCAGCAACTGGGACTCCCAGCAGGGAAGCTCCTTCTCCTGACCCTTAACAGTCATTTCTCATCCAGTAGTTTCTGCTGTTCCACTCGTTGGAGAACAAGCATCTGCTTCCTCCTCAGAACTCCAGCTTCCTCATTTTCAGAAAGAGCCTAAAATTTACTTATTTCAAAAAATGCCTTCCCTTTCTTCCTCCCTAATCCTCCCAGGGCTAGGCTGGATCAGTAAATTCTGGTCCCATCAATGAGGCACTGATGGAACTGGGTTATTCTGATTGATCTTGACTATGGATAACCATGAATCTGCTCCCTTTCCCCCCATAACTGTCAGAGGATACAGTTTGAGCACTAAGGAGTATATTTCCCCAAGCTTATACCATACTGATGAAATGTTATGACATTTCTATGTGGTACCAAGAAGTGTTAGCCAAAATCTATATTTAGGTGCCTGTGGCAAAGAATGGTGACTCTTTCCAACACCCCTTCAGACATTACCTAATTAGTCTTAAATCTACAGCACAGAAAGTAATGTATGCCACAGCAGGCTTCAGAGTAATTTGGTCACATCCTTTCCATTCAGTGGAATGATTCAGAGAAAAATGTGAAAGGTGAAAACAGAAGCCTAAATTCCTTCTCATCTAGTAAAAGTGATCTCAATCAAAAAAATCAAAGTACATAATTTGAAAAAGGTAATTTATTTTTAAGGGAATTTTAAACATCTTTTTTTTAATACTTTGAAAAGTATGCTTTCCCCTTCCTTTCCTATTCCTTATAAAAATGGTACTATAGTGGGGTAGCTAGATGGCACAGTGGATAGAGCAACAACCCTGAAGGTCAGAAGGACCCGAGTTCAAATGTGACCTCAGACACTTCCTAGCTATGCAACCCTGGGCAAGTCACTTAACCCCAATTGCCTAAAGGTACTATATCAGAAAATCTGGACTATAGACACCCAAAATTAATCTATGCTGCTTCTAGGGATAGGCAAAATTGCTATAAAGATGAGAAAGGTGATAATGCAACGCCAGTATTAACGGAACATTATAAACAGCAAACAAATGGCATTGATTAAATTGCTTCTCTTCATATTATATTCAAATTTTTAATTTTCAAAGTCTTGGGAAATTATGATAAAATCTAGACTTCTGGTAAATACTAAAATGTTACTGTTGTGCCTGCCTTTTATTCACTATAGAAAAAGAGGAATCTCTAGGGACAGAGAATTTGGTTTCTGGGTTGTTTTGCTTATGTCTTTGACACTTAGCATGACTCTGGATATAATAGCTATTTAATAAGAAAGTTTTAAAATTTCCTTTGAGATATTGTCTTATGCTATGAATTGTTGTTTGCTATTGGAAGTTTTAAGTTGATTTTAATGATATTGCTCTGAAATTGGCTCCTTCAGAGCTTCTGTACTACTTAAAAAGGCAGTTTGGTGACATGTTTTAGTTATGTGAGGCTAGTATTCTGGTTAGTGCTACTAATCCAGTTACTAAGCAAAGAGAACTACATAGACATTGCTATATATTTATAATCAATCAATCACCAAGCATTTATTATCTACCAGGTGCCAGGGAGGGCAGCTGGGTGGCACAGTGGATAGAGTTTTAAGTGTGGAATCAGAAAGACTGAATTCAAATCTGGTCTCACATACTTATTAGCTATGCGACCCTGGACATTTCACTCAATTCTGTTTGACTCAGTTTGCTCATCTGTAAAATGAACTGGAGAAAGAAATAGAAAACTACTCTTTTGTCTTTGCCCCCCAAAACCTCAAATGGGGTAAAACAAAGAGTTGAACATGACTGAAATGACCAAATAATAACAAATGCGTGGGGGAACATGCTAGTCCCTGAGGATACAAAAACATAAAAAAAACAAACCCTGCTCTTTCAAAAGGTTCTTCTTCTAGTGGGGAAGTAGCATGTATACATGTAAGTGTAAGTGTGCAAATATATGTACAAAGTAATTAGGTGGGAGATTGGGAGTAGTTAGGGAAAATCAGGTGAGATAAATGATTATCAATAACATCGTTTGGGGAAATTCAGAGTCGCCCCTTTCTTTTCTATTTTCAAGACCTAAGTAGAGACTGGTTGAGTTAAATAAACTTCTTTCTGAGCAAACCCAATCCCTAAAAACAATCTCTAATCTCAGGTGAATTCTATTCAGTAAAGCTTAAATGGAGACAGATCCTTTTGTTTAAAAAACCTAAGGCAGGAGTGATCTGATTATAGAAATAGCTTCTCTGTCTTTTTCATTTTAATATAGCTCATCTTCCACTGTGTTATTCAATCAACTGTTGCCACCCCTCTGGAACACTTACTCTTTTTGAAGGGTTTTTGAACTGTGAACCCCCTACATGACTGAGATATGCCAAATGATCATCCTTTTATTAATAACTGTTGGTCTTATTAATAAATTGATTAAATTACTCAGAAACTATGTCTTTTGAATTGTTATAGAAGCAAGGATTCATATAGGAGGTAAAACTTGAGCTGAATACCAAAGAAAAAATAGATATTATAAAAAGAAGTGAGGAAGGAAAGCTTTCTAGGCATGGGACATCCTGGGGAAGATGAAATATTATTTATAAGAACCAGGGAGGGGGAAGGAGTGAGTATGGCTTAATTGAAGAGAGTGTGAAGAGAAGTTATATTTTATAAGGCTTGAAAAGTAAGTTGGAATCAGGTTGTGATGGGATAAAAATGACAACTTCAGGAGTTTGTTTTGGATTCTAAAGGGAATCAAGAGTCACTGAAGTTTCTTAGAGGGTACTTACTGGCACTGCCCCGATGACACTTAGAAAACACAGGCCCAAAAGGATCACTTGCATCTTTGAAGATTTCTAATAAAAGACAGCAATTGTTTACTTTGTTAATGATTAATCACAACAACTAGATTTTTTTTTTAAGTTAAAAGTACAAATTAGAGTGTCTTCTTTCAGATATCATGACTTTCTTTTTCCATTATTGATCACTAAATCTCATCATTTTGTCAACATTCTGTATGATTCTAGTGAGTTTTAACCATTTGGGATTATTACCAAAAAGAAAAAAAAGAAATAAAATACAGAAAAGTAATTGTGTTCTTGTCATTCAAATAATAACCACGATTTATAGTGAATGTTGTCAAATGCTAATGGCATTTTTTTTTGCTTTTTTTATGCAAAGTGCCCACCTCTATACCTTTACAAGATTGTTACCCCAATATCTGGAATGCATTTCCTCCTCAGCTTAGTTTCATGGAATCCCTGCCTTCATGATTATTTACTTTTCTTCACTCTCTAGTTAATAGTGCCTTTCCCTGTTCCCACTCCCCAAAATGACTTGGTACAGATTTTTCCTTCCTTCCTTCCTTCCTTCCTTCCTTCCTTCCTTCCTTCCTTCCTTCCTTCCTTCCTTCCTTCCTTCCTTCCTTTCTTTCTCCCTTCCTCACTTCCTTCCTTCCACACCACCTAGCTTCCCCTGTATAGATTTTTCTACCTACACACATACATACAGAAATATGTATATGTGTTTCTCCTGACAAAATGCAAACTGCTTGAGAATAGCAGAATTTCCTGTTTGTGCAGAGCTAGCATACAGTAGGTTCTTAATAAATGCTTTCTGGTTGATTATTAAATACATTTCCTGATATCAATCCTTAGGACATACAGAGAAAGCAAAGTATCAAAGGCTTCAAAGATTCATTTGACAGATCTATAATTTGTTTTGTTGAGATGTCAATCCATTATTACTTTTCATGATACTATTGCAAAACTTTAAGCGATTTTTAGAAATGGAAATTCCATGCAGAAATTCTCATATTTATAGTCTTGGTAAAGTGAGAATCATTTTGTCATTAATCAAGTTTCTAGAACTAGAAACAGAAGATCTTGACATGTTTGGACCTTTAATACCAGTTTGACCAACATCTTGCATTTCCTCTGCATCCTCACTATAATTCCAGATTCTTTGCTTCCTGTTGCCAACCCAATATTTATAGGCATTTAGCTTTGGAGGCCAGATCCATAATAGGGATTCTGTAAGCTATGGCCTTCCCACTTGTTCCTGATATATATTAGTAAGCATTTTAACCATTTCAGCTTGAATATCACTCATTCTGATACTATAGGAATGCTAACTGTACCTTGATGTAATGAGTTTGCATCCCATCTCTGATAAAGCAGATTGAAAATTACTACTAAATTGATTCATCTCAAACAGAAATAGAATGTAAAGTCACTGGGACAAATATGACTTTGCTTCAATTGACTTAATTTTTCTTGGCTTTAGTTTCCTTATTTTTTTTTTTTTAAATAAAGGGATTGAATTAGATAACTTCTACCATCTTTCTATAATCCCAAAACAAAATCTTCTGTGTAATTTCCTTATTGTAGAAGGACTTTATATTTAGCTATATTTAGTATTCAATGAATTTATTTTGTATACATGTACAGCATATGAATTTATATAGCACAGAGAGCTAGGAAGAACTGAGTTCATATCCTTCCTCTAATGTGTAGCCCTGGACAAGTCATTGGACTTAGTGTCCTGGTGATTCTCTGAGGTTACAAGTTACTGATCAGTTGCCCTTCTGCATAAATGGAGAGCTTCCTTCTACCAATTTCTTATATTAATGAAATCACAGGTCTGAATCAATGCACAAAATGAGACTCTGGGAAAAGCACAATTTATCATTGATAGCACAGTGTAGTAGAGTTGATAGAGAGCTGTCTTTGGATTCATATGCTTAAGACACATAATGGCTGTGTGACCTTGGATTAAGTATTTAAATTGTCTGTGTTCCAGGCATTTCTATAAGACTTCAAGTTACAGATGAGTCATAGTTGAATGTTAGCTAAGTAAGTTTCCACACTGTTGTAATCATAAGTCCTTAAAAAAAAAATTCAAACATTTTTGTTAAAAGTCCTTCCTGGGATAAATATAGTCATTTCTTTCCTCATTTTATTTTCCTCTGACAAGAGTCATTTCTCAAATTTTTAACATAAGTACGTGCTATTTGTTGACTTAATAGGCTAAATTAGATCATTAACTGTGACACTGATATCAATTGCAAGTCCGATTAAAATATTTAAAGTCATTTAAAAATTACTATTTCATTATTAAATGTTAAAATAATATCTATTATTGAAAATTTTAATCAGAATATTCTTGTGTTATCTTAAATATTTTAAAGCATTCCGTTGAAAAAATATTCCATTCATTGAAGATAAATTAACTAAGATTATTTTAAAAATCCAGGCTTCAAAATAATTCTTTCTTCTGAATTTACAGATATCTTTGAACTCCTATTCAATCACCTAAGTACAACTTAACTTTCCCAGAACTTTATAGATAGAAATAATGGAAACTATGATAACAAATGTCCAGCATAAAATTACTAAATGCTACTTTGTGAAATTTTAAGAAATGAATTCCAATGATCAAAACAACCAGATTATTTGTTGTATTCCTGATAAGAGGAATACAACATAGATAATTGATGTTAATTTCTATTGTGTTCTACTCTTGTCAATTATGACAGAGAATAACTTAGCCCAATAGTCAGTCAAAGGAATTTAAACTGGGAGTTAGAAAGGGCCTCAGAAGACATTACCTCTCATTTTACAGATAAAGAAGATGGGACCCAGAATGCTTAAGAAATTGATCAAAGTCACACATTTAGATAGTAATGTATTTTAATTTTATACATTTCCTTTTTGATGACAAAGAATTTACATAATATATATGAGAGCAAAATCTGCTCCACACTTAAAATTTCACTCAGAATGATATTCTTTCCTCCTCCTTCACAGAGAAAAATAGGCTTATTTGTAGTCTTTCTCAGATATTCTACAATTCCCTTAGGAGGAGATGGTGTGTTGTATACATCCATTTCTCTTGACAACTCAGCCATCCAGGTTTTTGTCATCCCAAAATGAATCACCACGTGTACAAGAATCAAGACAGACATTTTGCACCTATTCTAAGTAATCATTTTCCCCAGACTTTTTATAGATGTTCATTTCTCAGCACCAGGAGTACCAGACAATACTACCTTAATGCCAGGATCTTTCTTTTTTATTCTAATCCTCTTGTTCTTTCATCTTAGATTTATTTTAGTATGCATTTACTTTCACAATTAATACATACCTTTCAGATGCAAATGATACTAGAATACAAATAAAATAAATAGTTATTATAAACAGAATTACTTGTTATTGAGAACATTATTTTACAAAATTACCTGGTATCTTCAGTCTGTACTCTTCAGTAGGTTTTGCAAACCTTGGGCATTTTGCTGAAATTTAAAGTTTGCTCTAGTTCTGAATGACCAATCAGCTTTAGTTGGCTTAGCCCCAGCTTGGGGAGAGCTTATGGGGTAGGGATGAGTGGGTAAAGTAATTTTCACCTAAAAATGTGTTTTTGTGGTAGGAAGCAGTTATCAAATGTTCCAGCAAGTTGGATAAATAGAAAGTATATAAATACTTTAGTTGAGGAGTCATATTGCCAGATAATTGGAATGCATTTTAGGGCTTGGGGTGCTGTTCATGATATTAGTTAAATATTTCCATTAGGGAATTTCTGCAAAGGGAAAATGCTCATTGCAAGATATATTAAGCACTTACAATGGCATGACTTAGGGAATGGAGAGATGGCTTCATGGGCAAAAAGAATGGTGTTCAAGTTCTGCTTCTGACACATCTTGGCTGCATGACCTTCGCTTCTTACTGTCCCAAGCAACTGCCTAAGATTATAAGTTGCTAAGAGCTGATAATGCATTGGTAGAAGGATTTCCTCTTGTAAAAGGCCCTGTGCTAGGCTCTGGAAATAGAATGATGAAAATATAGCCCCTGCCTTTAAGGAGATAAGTGGGGGAGGAAAGTCACATGTATTACAAAAGAATAAGTGAAAAAAGATAAAAGCCAAGAAAAGAGTTATAAAAGAGAGGAGTGTTTATCAGTGCCAAGTGCTACACAGAAGCCAAGGTAGACTGAAAATGGTGCTTCTCCTTCACTTTTTCTCTGCAACTCTGGTCTCACCTGCCCCACATAGAACGGGGATTAAAGGGGAACCCCAGAGCTGTCTCGAGACCTCTCCTTTGCCTCGCCAGCTTGGTGACCTGTTATTTAAATGCTCGTTTCCCTTATTGGGGTGAGAGTAATGATGAAACTGGGGACCCAATTCTCTCTTCTCAGACCTCCATTTTTTAATTTTTTAAGCACGAACTTTAAGTTACACAGTTAAAAGATTTGGAGAAATTTAACTGCATTCTTATTTTGATCTACAGCCACGCCCAGGGCCATCTCAGACCCATTGTCTACTTCTCAAAAAAATTAGACTCGGTTTCTCTGGGATGGCCCTCCTTCCTTAGAGCGGCGGCTGCCTCAGCCTTTTTAATTGAAGAGTCCTTAAAACTAACTTTGGGACAGACATTAGAGGTTTTAACCCACCGGGTTTGGAGCATTTTAGAAGCCAAAGGACATCAGTGGCTTGCTGGGAGGCCTAATAGACATCAGGGTCTCCTACCTGACCTGACTCTCTGGGCCTGTCACACCTTTATTCCTGCCATCCATAACTGTGAAGCCCAGGAGGCTGGACTCATTGCCCTAACCAGAGCTTTGGAACTGGGGAAGGGAATGAGAGGGATAAACCGCATTTTCACAATCACAGACTGGGAGACAAGCAGGTCTGTAAGGCCTGCCCAATTTGTGCCCAAGTAGATCCTGAGGGAGCTGTTAAACCTCCCCCCTCCTGAAGTCAGTTCCCACATATCCAGGTGGAGAGTGGCAAACAGACTTTACTCTCCCATGCAGGGGGTTCCAAACTGCTTTTGGTTTTTGTTAACACTTTTCTCTGTAGGACTGAAAAGGCCCTGAAAGCATCAAGGCACTTGCTAAGTCTGCCTAAGCTCCTTGCAGAGAGACAAATAGTCCAGCTTTCACTTCTCGGGTATTTCAGAGTATTCCTGTGAAGCATTCTGGAGGAAGATTGATGAAACTGTCTGCATCCTTCTTTCTTTCACTCTCTTACCTAACTTTTTCTCACTCCAAAGATGAGAACTTTTTGCTCCTAGCATTTTCTCTCCTACTTTTCTTGATTAGCATTCTAATCCCCTTGCCAGTAATTATCTTCTTAACTACAGCTAGGAAGCTCTGTGGGCAGTGGGGGTTGTTCAGCTTTGTTGGGTGGGCTATCATCATCATTAAGGCAGCCTACAGGTAGGACCTGCTGCATTTTTTGCAAATGGCCCCATTTCCAAACAAAATCCATCTCAACTCTGGATGACACCCCACTTTTAATCTGCTCCTAAGACTTGTTTCCTCTAACCTTCAAGCTGCGAATTTTCAACTGCCCTTTAGCCTGCAGATCATGGGATGACTGATTGGAACACACAACACCCTTAGATGCCCTGCTGCTATTTCCCTTCCTGGCACAAACCCCCAGTGAACTCAGGGACAGCTCTACGACTCTTGCCAGTTTGAAGCAGTTACAGAAGTCTGAGATCTTTGTCCTTTATCCCAAATGAATTTTTTTTGACATTTAAAGACATTTTCTTTTATTTCTTATTGGGGTTCAAGTGTACAATGGTAAGTTAAGGGTGGGCAAGGGGTGTGAACAGATACAATGATATACTTTTTTAAATTATAACTTTTTATTTACAAAACATATGTATGGGTGGATTTTCAACACTGACCCTTGCAAAACCTTCTGTTCCAACTTTTCCCCTCCTTCCCCCCACCTCCTCCCTTAGATGGCAGGTAGACCAATAGATGTTAAATATGTTAAGGTATATGTTAAATACAATATATGTATATATATTTATACAGTTATCTTGCTGCTCAGGAAAGATTGAATCTAGAAAGAAGGTTAAAAAAAACACCTGAGAAGGAAAACAAAAATGCAAGCAAACAACAACAGAAAGAGTGGAAATGCTATGTTGTGGACCACACTCATTATACATAGTTCTCTCTCTGGGTGTAGCTGATTCTCTTCATTACTGAATAATTGGAACTGGTTTGAATAATCTCATTGTTGAAGAGAGCCATGTCCATCAGAGTTGATCATTGTGTCATCTTGGTGTTGCCATGTATAAAGATCTCCTGGCCCTGCTCATTTCACTCAGCATCAATTCATGTCTCTCTGAAATCATCCTGCTGATCATTTCTTACAGAACAGTAATATTCCATAACATTCACATACCACAACTTATTCAGCCATTCCCCAATTGAGGGGCATTCATTCAATTTCCAGTTTCTAGTCACTACAAAGAGACCTGCCACAAACATCCTTGCACATATAGGTCTTTTTCCCCCCTTTTAGATTTCTTTGGGATATAAGTCCAGTAAAAACACTGCTGGATCAAAGGGTATGCACAATTTGATAATTTTTTGAGCATAGTTCCAGAATGGTTGGATCCGAGCACAGTTTCACAAACAATGTATCAGTGTCCCAGTTTTCCCACATCCCCTCCAACATTTGTCATTTTTTCCTGTCATCTTAGCCAATCTGAGAGGTGTGTAGTGGTACCTCAGAGTTGTCTTAATTTGCATTTCTTTGATCAATAGTGATTTAGAGCACCTTTTCACATGACTAGAAACAGTTTCAATTTCTTCATCCCAAAATTGTGTGTTCATATCCTTTGATCATTTATCAATTAGAGGATGGCTTGATTTCTTATAAATTTGAGTCAATTCTCTATATCTTTTGGAAATGAGGCCTTTATCAGAACACTTGACTGTAAAAATGTTTTCCTAGTTTATTGCTTCCCTTCTAATCTTGTCTGCATTAGTTTTGTTTGTACAAAAACTTAATATAATCAAGATAGTGACATTAAAGTAACTACTACTTCAAATAAAAAAAAAAGTAAAATGATCACAATCCCAAAAAAGAGTTTTCCCCCCCTAAGGCAATTGGAGTTAAGTGACTTGCCCAAGGTCACACATCTAGGAAGTGTTAAATGTCTGACTTAGATTTGAACTCAGGTTCTCCTAACTTCAGGGCTGGTGCTCTATCTACTGTGCCACCTAGTTGCCCTGCAAAAAGGGTTTTTGACAAAACTTAAAAGAGACTTTAAAATCAAATTAGGTTGAGGAAAAAAAAAGGGAAAAATGCAAAAAAAATAAAGAGCATTATGAAAAAAAGTCAACCAATTGGGAAAAGATACCCAAAAACTCACAAAAGAAAACAACTCCTTAAAAATACTAATTGAGGAGGGAGAAGCTAATGACTTCACAAGACAATAAGAAATAATAAAATAAAATCCAAAGAATGAAAAAAATAAAGTGTAAAATATCTTATTAGGAAAACAACTGTTCTGAACAACAGATAGAACAAAATACAATATATGAATTGTTGGATTAATTGAAAACTATGACCAAAAAAAAAAAAAATCTAGGTACTACACTTCAAGAAATCATTAAAGAAAATTGCCTTGGAATTTTACAACTAGAGGGTACAATAGGAATTGAAAAAAACCCACTGATTTCAACCTGAAAGAGATCCCAAGATGAAGACTTACTGGAATACTTGTAGCTAAGAGATCCCAAGTCAAGAAGATAATGGTACAAACAACTAGGGTGAAAAACATTTAAATACTGTGGAACTACAGTCAGAATAACACTAGATTTATCAGCTTCTATATTCAAATGCTGAAGGATGGAACAGAATATTCCAGAGCAAAGGCATTAGGTTTGCAAACAAAAATAACAAAGCTAAGTGTGATCCTGCATGGAAAAAAATGAATATTTAATGAATTAATGGATTTTCAGGTATTATAAGGAAAAGACTGGAACAGAACATTTAACCTATAAAAACTAGCAGAAACATAAGAAGATAAAGATTAAGAACTAATTATAACAATCTTATTAAGATCAAACATTTACTTCTTCTGT
The DNA here is from genome assembly GCF_902635505.1 of Sarcophilus harrisii. Lineage (NCBI taxonomy): Eukaryota > Metazoa > Chordata > Mammalia > Dasyuromorphia > Dasyuridae > Sarcophilus > Sarcophilus harrisii. The sequence goes on from NC_045431.1 coordinate 149,480,488, forward strand.
GAGAAAACATTATCTGTGATCCTTAAGAATATTACTATTACTATTATTTGATTACTTTGAAAGAATATACATAAATAGAAAAGTTGAAGTTGAATCAAGTATGATGACATGGTCCTAAAAAATAAAATTGGGTAGAGAGAGGCAAAATGGAACAATTGTCATCCATAGAGTGAATGGAAGAATTGTTATAGCAGAAGCAGGAGGAAAGGGAAAGTTGGTAGTGCTAAAACCTTATTCTCATCAGAACTGGGTTAAAGTAAAGGATAAAAATTTTCTTAATTTACAAAGAAATAGAAGAGTGAGGGGATAGAATAAAAGAAGGATTCTTAGAAGGGGTAGGGTTAGGCAGTCAGTGGTTAAAAATAATAGAGTTTGAGGAGGGATAGAGTAAAAAAGAGAGGGAGAAAAAAATAAAAAATGAGAAAAAAAAGGATGGAGGAAAACATACAACTAGCAATTTAACTTTGAATGTGAATGGGATGAACTCACCCATAAAAGAGAAGGAAGAAGAAAAGGAACAGTTTGAAACTAAAAATATAACAAAAAATTAAACTAATTTTAAAAAGCAACATTTGTAGCACAAAGAAGGATAATTTGGGTTCTTGTAACAAATGGTATCATGTGAATCACTGTATTTTAAAGGTGGATGATCATCTAATCTAAAGTGTATCTAGAAAGTAATCTATATTAGAATATGGCCAAAAGTGGTCCGGTAACATTGTCTTGAAGACCTCCAATGAATGAAAGAGGGAACTTACTAACATTCAAGGAGTCTATCATCCTTATGGATAACTCAAATAGTCAGGAGCATTTTTTTAAAATCAAAAATAAATTAAATTCTTTAAATGAAAGAGGAAAAAAGAAGAGAGAAAAGGAATATATTTTAATATTTCTAAGAGGAAGTAATGAGGCCTGAACTTTGGGGGTGTCTTTGTAGGTAGAAAAAAGAGACAGATATGAGAGACGTCTTGAAAGTTGAATCAATTATACTCAGTGGAAATATGAACAATTGAGGGTAGTGCAAAGTACTGTAAAAAGTTAAGTAGATAATTCAGGAATTATCTTTATTTTTTCTTCAATAATACTAGGATTCAAAGGCTAATTTTGATCAGAATTATCCAGGTGACTGCCTAATACATCTGTTCATTTTGCTTTTTAAAATAAAAAGCGGTGTTTTTTCTTTTCTATTCACTAACATTTACTGTATAAGTCTATGACTGAGAAGTGAGAAGTTTTTATAGAACTGACAAAAGTTCTTTCTGAGAATCTTGACATGTTCTTATACATAAAGGAGTTATTCTAGTCACTGACAACATTCCATTTAGCCCTCAAATAATTACTTAAAATAAAAATCTAGGAAAGTTAACCTTTTTTTGAGTCATTTCAGTATTCTACTGGTGATTTTGGTGATGATTTATACAATTATCAAACTCCTGGGACTCCAAAGTTCAATTTTTATTCATTTCTTTGCCTGCAAGTGAAATAAATGTTGCATTTAAAGGGGTTGTTCATTTTTGTTTTTATTTAATTAATGACTAGCCATATACTAGCAGGACAAAAGCCCAATGCTTAATATAGCTCTTTCAGTTTTTTCATTGTCTGCTGAGGTTTGGCTTAGAGCTTTGAGGCTATGGTTTCTTGAAAACTATTTTAGTAGAAATGGATGGAGTTGGAAGACCAAAAGTATATAAATCTATAACTGACAACTCATAACCAAGAGATGAGTCTTACAGGACACTAACTAGTCCAAATCAATCCACATGATAAATTTTTAATAGGCAATATCAATCTCATTTGTCTCATGTCCTAAAATATTTCATTAGAACCACTTCTTTACATTTTGTACTTTGAAAAGATAAGTACCTTAAATAAACAATATGCCTAATCCTATATAACAGCACAGGGTTCTTTTGATAACTTCTTTAAAAATTTCAAAATGACTTTAGCTTAGTGGAGGAGTAACTTTGTAAGATCACTTTGTAGCAAGAAAGAAGTATTGAATTCAAAATGAGGACAGCAGAAGGAATCATTGTGATCACAATTATTTTTCTGGGACCGTGAATCTATTCAGTTAGTACCAGGAGTATTTCAAACAAGAAATAACCAGAGTTCATTACAAGTAATGAAACAACCAAAACCAACAAAAGCACTAACAATGAGAACTTTCATGTTCACTGTTGTTCTTTGTTGTCTTTTGAGTAAAATACAAACTCTTCTTTTTGGCATTGAAATTTCTTGTCATATGTTTTCAATCTATATTACAATCTATATTTTTTATGAATTCTCTGCTCCAAACACATAGACTTCCATCTTCCTACCTTAATGCCATTTTATACATTGTCCCCTGTTCTTAGAATGTTTCCCTCATTTCTGTGCTTAGGACCTCTACCTCTCTTCAAGACTGACTTCAAGTGCCATCTTCATCAAGAGATTTTTCCTCAATCCTCTTTGTCAAATCACTGAACATTCGTTTCCTACATATTTTCTGTTTGATTATCTTTAAACATGTTGTAGAAATAGAAATAGAAAAGAAGTTTCCTAAGATAAAGAACTGATTCATTTTTCTATTCACGTGTCCAACACACAGTACTAGTAGATATTATGTACCTAATGAAATGCTTTTTAATGGATTTATTCCACTTAGAAGCTGGATTAATCTTATCAAACAAGTTCATAAGCACAGTAAAAGTTTAATTATTAAATGTCAACCACATTTCTTTTAAATTCCAACATGCTTTGTGAATTGCATTTGACTTTAATAGAAACAATAGAACAAAGGTGTACAATAAGATTCATGGCAATAATTCCATTCAAAAACAGTGTTTAATAGGCAACATTATAAAAGATAAAAGTCTATATATCTGTTGTATAGTGTCCATTAGCATCATGAGATGGCATATTCTGAAACGACACCACATATTATAATTTCATAATAATGCCAGCCATTAAAAACATTTATTTGACTCTTTTTTTCCTAAATGGGTGTGGTGCAGCAGCCCCAAAACATTCTCCAGGATTGTTATATTCCCAAAGGTTACTCCTGCTTGTTAAGAAGTGGTACTGATTTGCAAGAGTGTTCATTAATGTACCCCAGATAAATACTAAGAATTCAGCTAATTTAAAAAGTTGACCTACTGGCCAAAGAAAGTTTTAAAGCAGCAGCACCACTCCATATTATACTGAGGATATATTGCTTCTTCCTGAGTTCAACTTGTAAAAAATGACCATGCAGACCATTAATAGGAATGGTTTCATTCCATTTTCTGTCCTTACTGATGATAATAGTAATCTTGGCCTCCATAGCCATTGTATGCATGCCCTTTGTAGTAGCTGTATTCATCTTCATATGCTCTGTAATTGTCACCACGGGGTTCTCTATTCTCATTTTCATAGACTTCATACCCATTGTCATATTCATTAGTGACTGGTTCTTCATACCCACTATCATAGAGATTACTGGTGCTTTCCTCATATGGAGGAGAAGTAACTTCAAAGTCCCCTTTTAAAAGGGTAGTAAACTCATAACCATTCAGAGAGGTTGTCACTTCAGTGCTATTGCTGGCTTCATTTTCTGTGGCTTCAGTGCCATTTTCTACTTCCTCTTCCTCTTCTCCCTCTTCTTTCCCACCATTCCCGTTTCCATGGTCTCCTTCAGCATTTTCATGGTTGGTGCTGTTGCCTCCTTCCTTATTTTCATCCACTTCAGCTTCACTTTCTTCATTTTCTTCTTCCTCCTCCTCTTCTTCATCACTTTCTTCCTTTTTTGTAACTTGATTATTTTTTTCTTCCTATAGTAAAAATTTTGAAAATATTAATTATCTATTTTAAAACAACTAAGAACATTTTTGTTTTTTCAATACTCTTCTTTGTAGATACACCATTTCAAATTTTGTCTTGAAATAGACAACTTTAGCTTTTAAAAGATTATTCTTAAAGCTTTTAAAAGAGCAACTAAAAAAAAGAAATGTCTATCTAGTAGGCCCTCTCTTTGATAAGATCATTTTTAGATTAAGGAAAAGTATTTTATGGTATTTAGCATTCTGAATTTTACAGAAATCATAGTAGATTGTCCATGGATCTGCCGAAGAGTGCTCTCTATTTTGCTTTTTTCAATAATCTTTTAACTGGATGTTAAATTGAAATCTGAGGAATGAAGACATAGTTTGTGATGATGGAGTTTGATTTTTCTGTGACAGAGGTTAAGGAAAAGTCTGAGCTTTTTATTCACAATCAGATAGGTGAATTGATTTAATGTAGTTAAGGAAATTCATATTTTAACTAGGACCAATCATTTCTTTAGTATAAGGAATTTGTGATAAAGTAATTCTCTCCACCAAAGCTATCTGTAACTTACTTTCTTAAGAACTGCTTTGGGTTATTTAGAGAGTAGATGATATGCCCACGACCACAGAATCAGGATCAGGACTTGAATCTGAATCTAACTCCAGAAACACCTTTCTATACTACTACAACACTCTGTTCTTTAAATTGATATTTATTCACTAAGCTCCCATAATGATTTTTTAAAAAGGCAATTGGTATTAAATGACTTGTTCAATGTCACAAAATCAATAAGAGTCTGAGGATTCCAGAGTCAGTGTTCTATTCATTGTACCACATAGCTGTCCCTCATAACCACACCATGCTCAATGAACTCCAATGGTTTCCTATTATTTCCAAGATCAAATATAAACTCTTCTGCTTGGTTCAAAGAAACTCTTCATAAACATACCACACAAATACACATATGCGTATATTACATTTATATGGGAAATCCTTGATTTTTTTTCCTCCTGTATCCCAGTTGAAAGAGAAAGAGAAAATTATTATGGATTTCAAAAAATAAAAAACAACTTCTTAAAAAATCATTTGCTATATTCTGCTTATAATTTCCTGTTATGTCTTCTCTCTGGTCTCTACCATTCAATAAAACCTTCAAAATTCAGTTTAAATGTTACTTTATTCATGAATCTTTTCTTGGTCTCCAAAGCCAGAAGTTATCATAGAAATCATATAAGGTCCCTAAAGAATTGTTAAGTAGAACTAGTATTCAAACCCTGAGCTTCTGCCTTCTTAAGCATTTTTGTGCCCTTTTATCTTACTTATTAGATTATGAAGTTCTCAAGAACAGGGATTGTGTTTTATTTATCTTTTTATTTCTTAGTAAATAGGGGTCCTCAAACTACGGCTGCGGGCCAGATGCAGCAGCTGAGGATGATTATTCCCCTCACTCAGGGCTATGAAGTTTCTTTATTTAAAGGCCCACAAAACAAAGTTTTTGTTTTTACTATACTCCCGCCCTCCAACAGTCTGAGGGACAGTGAACTGGACCCCTATTTAAAAAGTTTGATGACCCCTGGTAGAGGAATAAAAAGCTCTGACATCAGAAGACCTAGCTTCAAAATCATCTCTGTTTCTTAGTATCTGTGTGACCTTGGGCAAATCCCTTAACCTCTTTCTAACTTAATATCATATGGTCTAAATGTTCACTAATGCTCCTTCTAGTTCTACATCTATATCTTTTCTCTATATTTTTTATTACTGAATAATCTTTGTGGTAATTAGAATGTTGACCAATCAACTGAGAAAGTTTCAATTCTGGTTAAAAAAAAAAGCGGTACTCAATAAGGCAAGGATGTAAACAATATTATACATAGGGAAGAGTTTGAATAAAAGGGGTTTTATGATTAACAACTTATTAGTTAACATATTTATAGGAGGATATGGAGAAAAGTCACACATGATAGAGACAGTATGGATGGCACTACTACATCTACTGATGATACCACAAGTCCAATTTATTATTAAATTTTTAGTTAGCTAGGATATTCAGTTACCTAGTTATTCAAGCATTCTAGCAAATGGAGGTTTTAGGATATATGCTTATTTCAAAGCATACACAAGAAGTCTTAATGTCAGCTGAAGACAATAGAAGAAATATAGAATAGACTAGAAATAGAAATAGAAGAGAAGAGAAGAGGGACAGCAAGGTCATGGTAATTTAGTATAAAATATAATTATCACCTTTTTTGGATTTTGAATTGCTGCTAAACCAATATCCCCACTTGCAGTGGTATTCTCCTCTCCATATCCAAGGGTAGTAGCAGATAGAGTGGTAGATTCTTCACTTCCATTAGATTCTGTTTCCTCTTCTTCATTTGAATTCTCCTAGTATAAAATCCATTTCAAACATTTTATTTTAGCCAACAAATAGTAAGCCATACTTCAAACTTTGTCACAAATAGAAAGCTGAGCTTTATATCTATCATCCTTTACTCATATTATCTCCCAACTTAGAATACACTTCTCTCTATATGGAGTCCCTCTCCTTTTATAAACTCAGCTCAAAAATCTATTTCTTTCCAGAAAATACCTATATTTTATGCATCTAGTAAATAAGGGATCCAATTCACTTTCACTTCAATGTGTATATAATTTCTCTTGGGTCTCCTCAATCAATGAATTTATTTTCTTCTTTCTTGTTGAAAATTGCATAAAATATCATGAAACCCATGGACTCTAGATAAGTATTTGTTTTTGATAGGGAAGCTTTTCCATTCTGTGATTTAGATCTACGTGTACTGACTATATCACATTTAGGGAGTTTTCTCCAATAGGTGATTTTTCATTAAGTACTTCTCAACAAAACATATCTTACATTTTTCTAAGACTAAGTTTTTCAAAGCGCTTAGCTCACAGAGTCACATGGCCAGCTCCTTGTTATTGGTGAAAAGTTGCTCATTGGAACCATAGCAATTTGAAGCACTCAGTAGTTGGTCAAAGAGAACTAATGTCATTGGCTAAGAATCAAATCCAATTAATACCCTTTGGCACTATTTACAGTTTGAGAAAAGTAAAAAACCTTATATAAAGATTTTTTTGATCTCTGCTGTCCTCTCTGGTTTGAGAAAGAAATGCAGGGGTTTTACAATTGTCAGTAGGAGCTCCATTCTGATTGGAGAGTTAGCATCTGAGTGAGAGTATAACTACCTGGTCTACCTTGTACTTGTTTTTTCTTTAGTGTAAAGAGAAGAGAGGTTTACATTTTGAACCAACTTTTCCTAAATGCCCTTTTGAGAGTATTGATTAATTGAAAAGGCATATACATTTTTTTTTTCAGATGAAAAGGAGGTTAATATCAAATTCTAGGCAGGAAAACTGCAGTTGGGACTTTAAGGACATGAGTTTTCTTCTTTCATTGTTTGCCTAGTATATGTCCATTCTTCACTATCTCTTTTATATGTATGTTATGATGTATTTGGTTTAATACATTGGTATGTGTAATATTTATTTTTTTCCTTATTAAATAAACGATTCTTTGAAAATCTATTAGTATCCTTACAAACATTATACAAAATGTGGATATATTACCTTGTGAGTGGTTGGATATGTATCATAAAGCATAAAAATGAAAACTTCTATAACTAGAATGGTTAAGTGTAGGAAGTATATTTTTCCCCAACACGATTACTTCTAGGACCCTAAGGAAGTATGAATGTAATCTCTTAGAAGTGATCTATCTTTGGGATTAAATCTGATAATGTGAGAGCAATTTGGTGAAGTGAACTAAATCCAGGGTGTCTCACAAACCAAGTTGAGAGATGTGAGATCCCAAATGTGACACTATAGGAGTACTTATGTCCAAATTTGTGAGGAAACAAGTACCTCTAGTTCAATATTTAAGTTATCATATTATGGTAATACTGGAATAGGGAGTTATACACCATTCAGTGATATTACACTTTGAAGTCACTGAAAATTAAGTGCTTGTTGATTGATTGAAGGGTCTTATTAAGTAAGACCTTCCAATACTGTAGATATTGATATAGGCTGCATTTATTTTCTTAATGTTCTTTTTGAAAATACTGTAAGCACTACAATACAAGATGATTTCCTCCCCTTCCCTTTTTCCTTTGCCATCAATTCCCTTTTTTGCCTCTTGTGAACCAGCTTTCAATTTAGTGTTATCATTCTATCTTTGACTTTTGTTTATGACAGGTATGAAAAGATTGATATAATTTCTTTCTTCCAGATCTATGCCCCCTCTCTGATCATTTAGCAAATATTTATATTTTGAGTACCCACAAGTAAGTTAATGTTAGAGATGGTCCAAAGACAATAGGATTCTTAGCATCCTTTACTTCATTTAAGGTCAATTTGCTATAGTTACTGCCTAAATTTAAAGGAAAGTACATAATACCAAGGGACATTTGTAATTTTTTCCTTTGTTTAGTGGGTGTCTATTGTTAAAGAATTTATCATCAAATTTTTAGCCTGTTGGTGATGAACCTGTTTGTATTTAGCTAAGATGACTCTTAGAAAAATAAAAATGTCTTAGTCTTCCTTGAGGAAGGGTGTTTGAAACTTTTCCAGCATCATTACTATAATTTCCCAGAACTTGATGTCTATGGGTGTAGCCTTCAAGCACAGCACTCTGGTGTGGAGTCAAAGAGTCTGGATTAAATTCTTCCTCCCTAAAATGAGGGAGTTGGCCAAAATGACATTTGGGACTCCTTCCAGCTCTAGATATCTGATCTTTTGAGATACCAGTGTTACTTCCATGTCACAATGAGACATGAGTGGAGAATTTTTTGGAATTTTAAAGTTTAATCATTTTATATTTCCCACTACAACAATATTAAGATTATCATTTATTCAATTTCTGTTATCATCCCCTGGTAATTTAAATATAGGATTTCAGTTGCTTTTTCATTATACTTTTAACCCTAATTCAAAAGTGGAACTACCTCTGAGTTTGTATAACAATCCCAGGTAACTTTAACTGGAAAGTTATGGCAACATCTGGGAAATTGTTTCAATTTTTAGCTGAATTGGGAATGAGTTACCTAACATCACTGCTCTCCAAAATAGAAAGCAGTAGGCAGTAAGTAATCCTGGACATGGCCATTTGTTGAGTATAGCATCTCTAGTTTCTTGTTCATTTTCATGCTGGTCTGTTTGTTTTGACATTGACCACAGAAATTACCCACCTCTTCCTCTTCCTCTTCTTCTGAGCTTTCACCATCACCTTCCTCAGATGAATCACCATTGCGCTAAAATATATAAAAAGAGAGTCAGAATTTTCTACAGCTGGTCATAAATAACACTCAACACATAGAAATGTCAGATGTAGTTACATATATGCTAGATTGTATTTAAAGTCAATATATTGGTAAACCAAAATTGGAATGTAGAATTACAGAGCTATGGAGATAGAAGGGACCTTAGAAATCATCAATTATAACTCCCTCATTTCATAGATTAGAGAATTGAGGCTCAGAAATACTGTAATTTTCCTGTGGCTAACTTGGAACTACAGTTTAGAGTTAGTCCTATTTTAATGTGCCTTTTTAAAAAAATCAACATGAAATGATAGTTTTTTGAAATAAAAAATTATTTTCTCACAATTCAAAAGAAAAATTAATTTAACAAACATTTATTAACTGCTCATTGTGTGCAAAGCACTCTAATGATGGGAAAGATACAAATTTAGGTAAGATCATTTTTCCATTCATGAAGTATGGAATAAAATACCAACATAATTAACTTTAAGTACAAGTTGTTTTAAGTAATTATCATGTTTAATGCATTTAAAATAGTACTTGATTCAATTCTCTATGTATATATTTTTCTTTCTAATCAGTCTATGTCCATTTCATTATCTGTAAACTTTCTTCCTTCAGTTCTGGCATTTTTTTTAATTCTATAATTCTCTAACCTTTTGTTAAAAGAGAAGTACACAAACATATGGTGGAGAAACTTATTAGTTTTATATAAGCTTTTCTTCATCAAAGAATCCCTCAAATATGCAGAGAATGACAATCAAAAGCTTTAAATTGAGTGCTATGGCCATGAAACAATGTAGGATTTAAGGGAATACCAAATGCAATCATATTTACTTGAAAAAATCAGTTATATCATTATCTGCAGTATATTTTTTAAAATTTCCCTTGATTGAAAAATATTCTCATTATTATTTTAAAATAGTAATGATAATTTTAGTTATCAGAGATTTAGTACTGCCTACTTTCTTATAGCAGATAAAAATACACTTTCCTTCTCTTTTTGGGATTGTCAAAAGAGAGATTGGATAAAAGAAAAGATGTAAGAATTGAGAACCTATAAATTTCAAGCAAATTTAAATTTTAGTTATGATGATTTAGTTTTGAACTAGCTCTTAAAATGTAACCATATCAGAATTTTAGATTTAGAAGGGAATTTAAAAATCATATACAAAAAGTCATATTTCTTTTTTTATATTTCCAATATTTGTCATATTGCATAAGAAAAATCCAATCAAAAGGGAAAGACACAACAAAGAAATAATAGACAAACAAAAAAAAAAGGTGAAAATAATATGCTTCATTCCATATCCAGACTTCATAGTTCTCTTTTTGGATGTGGATGGCATTTTCCATCCAAAGTCTATTGGAATTGTGTTGAATTACCACATTGCTGAGAAGAGCCAAGTTGACTAACACATAATCTTGCTGTTACTGTATTCTGTGTTCTCTTGGTTCCGCTCATTTCATTCAGCATCAGCTCATGTAAGTCTTTCCAGGATTTTCTGAAATTAACCTGCTCACCATTTCTTATAGAACAATAATATTCGATTCCAATCAGATACCACAATTTATTCAGCCATTTCCCAACTGATAGGCATCCACTCAATTTTCAATTCCTTACTATTACAAAAAGAGCTTCTATAAACATCTTTGCATATGTGTGTCCTTTTTCCTCTTTTACAATCCCTTTGGGGATCCAGACTCTGCTGGATCAAAAGGTATGCACAGTTTTATGGTCCTTTGAACATTGTTACAAATTACTGGCCAGAATAGTTCACAATTCCACAAACAATGCATTCTTGTCTCAATTTTCCCATATCCCCTTCAACATTTTTCATTATCTTTTCCTGTCATCTTAGTCAATCTGAGAGGTGTGAAGTGGTATCTCAGAGTTGTTTTACTTTTAATTTCTCTAATCAAAGATGATTTAGAGAATTTTTTCATATGTATAAATGACAAAAGGTCATATGGCAAAAAAAAGAATTGCTGCTTTAACATAAGTAATGATCAAGCTTCTGGTTTCCAGATTACCTCCTGAGGCAGTATATTCCATTTGTATACAATTATCATTGTTATTAATAATTTTTATTGCTATCAAGCAGTTGCTTCTTAGCAATTTTCACATACTGCTTCCATTTCTGTATTCTGAGGCCAAAATAAACAAATCTAATCCATCTTCCACATAATAGTCTTTCAAATACTTGAAAACAGCTGTCAAGTCCCGCAGGAATCTTCTCTTCTTCAGGCTAGATAATACCTCAAGTTCTTCAACAAATCCTTACATTACATGAATGCAAGGTCCTTTATCATCCTGATGGACTTCTTAATACTCTTATCTTTGCTATAATTCTTTTCTTTTCTTCTTTTTTCTTTTTTGGTTTATTTGTTTGTTTGTTGAGAGATTTGAGAGAAATTTGTTCAAGGAAGTAAGTATCTGAGACAGTACTGGTTCTCAGGTTCTCCTGACTTCAGAGCAGGTGCTCTGTCTACAGCACTGTCTAGCTGATCCACTATGGGGCTTAGAACTGAACAATTGTCCAGATAACCTTTGACTAGATCAGAGCACAGTAAAACATCATGTTTTTATTTTTGGAAGCTTTTACCTCTGTTAATGCAAAACCATATTTGCAGGGTTTTGGGCAGACATCTCACAAAGCCTGCTCCTATTGAATTTGCAGTGCACAAATCATCTAGAGCTTTTTGCCGCAAGAAAACTACTGTGATCACATCTCTCCCATCCCATACTTAAGAAGTTTTTGAACCCAGATGTGAGGCATTGATCTCTGTGGAATTTCATTTTATTAGAATCAACAGTCTTGTCTACTGGAGTTTTGAAAATTAGATTGATTCAGCAACCTCTCATTCCCAGATCTATTTGTCAAGTGATGTTGGGTAGAGAAGTCATCCAGTCTATAGCTTTGTAATGCCTGATAGTAAGTCATCCCTCTATCAGTTTGTACCTGAAAATTGTCATGTACTTGTTGGGAGGAACTGAGATGCAATGACATAGATCTATCTAAATTGTCCTTTTCTCATTAAGTAAATTATCAATTAAAAACTGGCTCCATCTTGAAGCCATTGCTGATCTCCAGTGATCAACCCATTAATGTGTTAATATTATGCCTTTTTGTTCTGAGTTTTGCCTTGCTAAGCCCAAACAAACAAGTTTCCTTTTAATGAAAGGTAGAGGGAATTTTCACACAAGGAGCTCCACATATTAATGAAATAAGAGGTTTAGATCCCCTCCAAAAAAAAATCCCTTTCCATAGAAGAGATTTCTAGTGGAAAATGGAAATTACTTTGTAAAGAGATCAATTATTCTCTCCTTCCATTTCCCTTTGTTAATACAGTACATTAAATAGTTACCCTATTTCCAGTCTTCAACATCATTTATACTTTAATGAATAAATTAGAAAATGTAATTTGAAGTTCTCTAGGACTGCTATGTTGTGTCTTTTTCTAAGGATCCCTGGATTAATCCTTAAGCATCAGGATCCCTGGATATCTACTGACTTTTTCCATTTTTCACAATTCAATTTAACAAACCTTTACTAAGTATCTACTATATCCTAGATTCTGGGGATTTAAAGACAACATCCAAATTGTCTTCATTCTTGAGGAGTTTTAAATTGGCCTGAATTTTTGACATTAAGATTTAGACTATTTCTTTATGACATTAATGAATCAGCTATAACAGGCTGTGTAAATTCTACATATTGATATATTCATACATACATACATACATACATACTCTGTGACCTTGAGTATATAACCACCCTGAGTCTCAGTCTTCTCACCTATAAAGTGGAAATAATGACATGTACTCCACTTACCTCATTGGGCTATTGTGAGGTTCAAATGAAATAAGGAATGTAAAACCCATGGAAATAGTAAAATATTATGTTAATGTAAATTATTCTTATAGACTGCATAGAATGACTATTTTTTGACAATTCATTAATTGGTCGGTCAGTCAAAACAACTAGATTTAACTTGTTGAAAACTACTTTTAAATTCTAGATATGACATTGATAGTTTTGCTTTAAAACAAAAACAAACTCCCCTTTGTGCTTTAGTGAAACATTTAGAATACCACTTGTGCTTGGTACTTGCTTTGATTTGTTTACAAAAAATAATAGATTCTCTGCCCCTATCTGCCCTGGGTTGAGATAGTAACATTTTTGTATAATAAAGTAAGCTGAAACTATATTGGATGCTGTAAGTTTTCAGAATTTCTTTGAGTTGTTACTGTTAAAATTATTTTTGTTTATACTTTCAAACAATAATTTAAGCATTTTGAGCTTACATCATTTTACATCTTATATCATGAGGAAAATAGTTAACTGAGGTAATTACCTGAACTGGAATTCGCTTTAGAGGTGGGTAAAGGTAGGAATATTTGTAGATATAATATCGATGTCTATGATTAAGGACCTAAGGGAAAAAAGAAATGAAATTTTTGTATTTTCTATACTAATGAATGAAACAGTCCCCCAGTAAAACAGAAAATGAGAGCTGGTTAGATTTGGAAATTACAAAGTTTCTCTAACAACTCCAAATTTCTCCCAGAAAAAATTCCCATTTTTTTGATAGCAATATTACACCAATGTTTGTTCATGAGTCATTTGGAACAGCAGCCTCTAAATAACCAAAAAAAATATATCTCTGGAGGACAGATGGAGGTGTGACTAAGCTGCAACACAGGAAATCATGAAAAAAATGAAGATATAAGACATCATCAAAGAAAAGTTTGTTTGAAATATGAGATGGGATGGTCATGTGGTGTCTGATCTGTGTATTCCAATGGTAGCTTCAATATCTGAAGAAATTAAGAAAAGCCTCAGTATATTGAATGGACTTACCTATGCCAGATTTATGGGAGGGCAAGAATCACATTATAATGAAGACTTGCCATTTGAGGAGATTATAAAAGAAGAAAATGTAAAAAAGAATCAATTACCCCATTTTCTTCAGAATCGCCTAATTTGGCCCTTCGATATAAGTTTTTTACCTGGAAGGGAAAAATCAATATTAAATATGTATTTTGATTTATCTACCCCTCTATCTGTCTGTCTATCAACAATGAATAAATTAAGAGAGTAAGAAAAGGACTTACTGAGAAAGCACAGGCTATTCCCAAAAGGCTGAGCAAAATTAGGGCAGTCTTCATTTTGTTGCTTTCTGAAATTAAACAATATTATCATTGCAAAAACAGTTTTTGTATTTCTTCCCATGTTGATTGGGTTTCATTTGTTTTCACCCTACTTGAATTTTTTTTTATTTGTACAACTTGTAAAATTAATAGTCATGTATACATGTATACAAGTATGTTCCTTAAAAAAAGATCAAAGTAGATGATTCCAAGTCATTTCTTCTATAATCTAACTTTTTTTTCATTTAAATAGTATTTTATTTTTCCAAATACATGCAAAGATAGTTTTCAACATTCACCTTTGCAGAAACATGGATTCCAATTTTTTCTTCCTCTTTCCTCTCCCCTAGACAGCATCTTCTTGAAGTTATTAAAATTTTTATTTCCAAGTATTTGGCCTCAATCAAATGGGGGACAGCTAAAAGTTATAATACATGATTGTGATGAAATACTATTGTGCCATAAGAAAAGATAAGCTGAGCAATTTTAGAAAAACATGGAAAAATTTGCACAAAAATAATGAAAAGTAAAATGAGCAGAATCAAGAGAACACTATATATAAAATAATTTAAGGATGATTTTGAGTGAATAAGTCAATTTGTGTATTATAAATACCCAAATTAACTATAAAGGAATATGAAGCAATTTGCTGATCTGCATATGGAGAAATAAATGATTTAAAAAGTATGGATAGAATAGATTTGTATATATATATTTGTGTCTAATAGTGGTCATCTCTAGAGTTGGAAGGAAAGGAGGAAAGAAAAAAAATTATGTGATAATACTATTGTATATTTGAAGAGAATAGCAAGTTGTGTATAGCTGATTTGCAGTTTCATTTGGAATCATCTTTATTATTCACTATATAATGGAAATTTTTGTTTTATTTAATGAATTAAAAATAAATAAAAAACCAAAGTATATTGGCTTATATGTTGGTCCATAAAATGGTTAATACATGCAGTATTAAAACATGCAGTTCCTATGTTTAATCTTGCATTTTGTATATGTTTTCTGCAGTAATTACTCTGAATTTGCCAAAAAATTGTACTAATAAGTGCAAAGTGTTTCATTTAAAAGACTTTTGTGTGCATCCAAGGAAAAATAAGTGAAGAACAGAAGTATGGGAGATTTAAAATTTAAGACCTTTTTAGGAGAGGCTTTTCTTTTTCATTGAGGTAAAAATTCCATTTAATCTCCTTCTATGTGAGTAAGCAGTACTTGGGATTATGGTGAGAGGAGAAGTTAAAGAAATGAGATCCAATGAGGTGGGGGGGGGGCAAAAAACTATAACTGGAATACCCATAATATCCATAAGAAGATCTAAAACTTTTAGATTAGCTGTTGAATCCAGGAAGGCAGAAGGGAGGATGCTCCCTTAGATACTTCTTGTGCCTCGGTGAAGTAGTGAGAATGGCAAGCTTCCAGTGCCCTCTGATGGCATGTAATGATATAGCACCCAAAACCTTCCAATTATCCTGATTGAGGGGGAAAGAATAGAAAATATACTTTATATACAGAAATTGTAATATATGGCTTCTTAGACCAGGCCACGATCTATTTTACCTATATTTATTTACCCATTTGCTTTTATTTACTCTGTACATGTTTATATATTTACTTGTCTCTCTGATAAAATTTAAGCCTTTGGAAAGAAAAGATTGTGTTGTTTTGTTTTATTTTTGTATTTCTATCCCTAATTGAGACCATTTGCCAAAAGTTCTGCCTTCTCCCCTGGTTCTCATCTTATGAGAATTCCCATAATCCCCTCTGTTGACTATTTAACATTTATCTTTATATAACTTGCTTGTGTATAGTTGTTTGCATGTTGTCTCTTCCATTAGACTGTGAGTTCCTTCAGGCCAGGGATATCATTTACTTTTCTTTGTATCTTCAGATCTTAGCACAGTGCCTAGCATTGACTGACTAAATGTTGATTGGTTAGATCCCTACTGCTATACTACTATAGAAAATTTTCTTGATCACTTTTTAGTCCAGTATCTTTTTTCTGTTGTTTGTGTTTGTGTGAGTTTATGATAGAAAAGTATAAAACCTCAGTTTTCATAAATAATCTGCTGAGTTTGAGATTTTAAGAAACAAAAACACAATCTTAACTTTAACTATAAATTTTGAATAATATATAATATATAACCCATATGGATGAATTCATTCAAGTAGATAGGATAGAAGGAATACATTTGCTTGGGGTATGAAGCTGCCCAGAGCCCTTCCAGGAAATCAACTTTATTAAAACAATGGCTGAACATCAGGTGGACTGCAGGGCTTAGGAAGCTGTGGTAGACAAAACTGAATGCTATAATTTAGGATTAGCAAACTTCAGCAACCTTTGAATTCTCAAATCCTATGTACCTTAGATGGGCTAAACTTTTGGTTAAGAAGATAAAATTACAATCTGCAGTCATAGATGATCAATTACCCTAGCCATCTTCACCTATATGTCCACCTCCTCTACTGAAAAAGAGTCTAACTTAAGTGGCCCATTTCAAGTAAACAGCAATGGTTTTAATTATGAATTTAAGAAAATAAAACTAAGTAAATTTCTTTTTTTATCAGTCTACTTTCCAACCTACTATATAATACATTTATAAGTATTTTTCCTTCTTCAGGGATTTCATAGTGCCAGTTTAGGATTTAAAAGTACTACTTTTAAATTATTTTATTTAAAAGTAAAGTGTTATTTATGTTAGCAAATCAGTCAATAAATACTAAGCACCCACTACATTCCAGGCACTATGCATACCTCTGAGAATACAAATGTACAAACAAGCTATGTGCATGATACATATGAAACAACAACAGAAAAAAAAGATAATGGGCTAACAAGTAATCAAGAAAATTTTCTATAGAAAGTAGGATTTTAGCTGGGACTTGAAGAAAGCCAGGACAGCCAAAAGTTAGAGATGAATAAAGAGAAAACTCTAGGCATGTGAACAGCCAATAAAAAATTCCAGAAATCAAAAGATGTTTGGGCTTCAGACACATTGATTGCCTTAAAAAAATGTCTTATGTGACAAACATTAAGAAAGCCAGAGTCTCTGGATTATAAGATATATAATGCTATATTATTGGGATGAGAGGGATATTATTAGGATATTGGGATGAGAGGATCAGAGAGAGAATAGTTAAGGATGATGTCTATGTTGAAAGCCTGATTTGACTAGGAAGATGGTGGTATCTTCAACAGTAAAAAGGGAAATTATGAAGGGAAGGTGAGAAATGAGGGAGGAGAAAGTAATGAGTTCAATTTTGTTCATGTTGAGGCAGTTGGGTTAAATGACTTGATCAGGGTCACATAGCTAGAAAATGCTAAGTGTCTGAGGCCAGATTTGAACTCAGTCCTCCTGACTTCAGGTCAGTGCTCTATTCTCTGCACCATCTAGCTGCCCCATGGATATGTTGAGTTTAAGATGTATACAGGATACACTAGTTCAAGATTTCCAATAGGAAGTTGGAGATATGAGACAAGATGTCAACAAAAAAGGTCAAGTGGATATGAGAATCAAAAGCATATAGATACTTAAATCCATGGGAACTGAAAATAGTGTAGAGGAAGAAGAAAAAAAGTCCCATATCAGAATCCTACTCTGAATGAAGCAGCACAAGAGACTGAGAAGGAGTAGTCAAATAAAAGGAGACCCAGGTAGTGTCATAAAAAAACTAGAGAGACTAAAGGATCAAAGAGAAGAGGTTGAATAACAATAAGAAAGATAGCAAAGATGTCAAGAATAATGAGAATTGATAAAGGGCCATTATATCTGTCAATAAAAATATCGTTAGTAACTTCAGAGAGAGCAGTTTGGGTTGAATAATAAAGTCAGAAGACAGATTGTAGTGAATTAAGAAGAGAATGAGAGGAAAGAAAATAGAATCACCTGACTGTAGATGGTCTTCTCTAGAAGTTAAACCACAAAAAGAAGGAGAGAAATGCAACAATAACTAATGAGAATGACCGGGTCATTGAGGGATTTTGAAGCATTGGGGACATATAGGTATTTTGTAGGCAGTAGGGAAGCAATTAGCCAGAGGAAGAGATTGAAGATAAGTGAGAGTGGGAATGATAGAGGGGAAAATCTAGTAGAAGAAAGAATATGAAGTGGGATCATTTATGCCAGTAGCAGGTTTTGCCTTGGCAAAGAAAAGGGCCACCTCACTATGTGAGAAAGGGTTAAGCAGATAGTGACAGAAGGTATCTAGTGATGTGAGATAAGAAAAAGGGGACAAGAAGGTCATGTTTAACCCTTATGGTTGAAAAGAATAAGTTGTTTAACCAACTCAAATTATATATTGGTAATGTATCATATGGACTTTTGCAACCATTTC
This sequence comes from Sarcophilus harrisii, assembly GCF_902635505.1. Classification (NCBI taxonomy): domain Eukaryota; kingdom Metazoa; phylum Chordata; class Mammalia; order Dasyuromorphia; family Dasyuridae; genus Sarcophilus; species Sarcophilus harrisii. The sequence continues at coordinate 149,499,046 of NC_045431.1, forward strand.
CATTTACTATCTATTCTCTTTTATCCTCTACATAAGGGATGTGGGAAGGAGGGAAGAGGTAGAATCTTCTATTTCTTTTTTTATTTTCTTTAAGAAATTTCACAAGGTTCCAAGAAGTTTGAATAACACTCATTTGAGAAAGCTATTGAATATATTCTCTCTTGTATAAAAAGAAACATAACAGAGTTGTAGTTTCCAATGCTTTGGCAATGGCAACGATCATTTCTCAGGAAATATTTAAATACTTTGAAGATCTGAATTTCATTGATGCTTGCACTTCTCTTACCTATGCAACAAATTGTTTACCTTTCTGAAGATCTTTGGATTCCTTAGCAGTTCTTTGGATATTAACAAGTTCCCAAAATTCATCATGAAGCCATTTGATGATTAGTCTTGAAAAACAATTATTTCTCTTTTATTAGTAATCAATTATTAATTGAAATTTAGATTTTTTTCTTTCTATTTCCTCATTCAGAAATAAACCCCTGTAATCAGTCTTTGAAGACTTTACTGACCTTGCCCAAAAATTTACTCTACTTAGACCATGTTACCTAGAATTGTTAGCCTATCCAATTAGAAAACTTTATAAGAAGAATTTAATCTAGGTAAATCCTGGTCCATTGTGTTCTATTCAGGCAAGCTTGGTAGAACTGGAGGAAAAGGAGGAAGAAATCCCTTTGTCTAGATTGCCTGAGCCTGGGGGTGGTCTGGGAGTAAGAGTGACATAATCAGCCATTTCCCCCAGCTCCTCAATAGAATAGCTCCAACTCTTATTATAATATTATTCTCTAGTTAATTATTGATCAGAGTTGATTTCTATATGTCAGGAATACCCACTCTTCCAAGGGCATATAAGAATTGAGAGGTCTCTATGATTCATCTTTGGTTTATGAGAGAAAGCCAAACAACCATGCTTTTATCAATTATTTGCTAGCCATAATTAATAAAATGACTAACTACCCAGAAACTGTCTTTTTAACTTTTCATTCATCATAGTTCATAGACTGGAACTTAAATAGACATAGTCCATTACTTGGCCCATACTCAAAGCTAGACATTTATACAGCACAAAGAAGCTTCTGAGTAAAACTTTAGTGGAGGTGTAATGCTAGAGAAACTGAGGCAAGATAGAGATTAGAGAATTATTATTATTTTATTTGGATTTCTGAGAGGGAGAGAGTGTGCTGGGAGCATGTTGTCCCCCAGGCTGATGTCTCAAATCATCCAGCCCAGAATGTGAGTTCTCAATGACATATATATATATATATATATATATATATATATATATATATATATATATGCCTCTAAGCATGGGTAGACAAAGGTGGGTAGAGTCAAACTCTGGTGAGCAGGAATCTCCAAAAAAGGGACCATCAATATGGTTCTGACAGGTTGGCGGCAGGACCATAATTTCTTACAAATTGAGAGGACTTAGGAGGTGTCCACCTAGAGCCTGGAAGTCTGAAACTTAGAGATATAGAGGATGTCAATTAGGACACTTTTGGAATGTCAGAGCTCCACAGCCCTAATTATCTCAGTTCCAATGAGTAGAAAGGGGGAATTGCAACCAGGGAGATTGAGGCAGAACAATTCAAGGAAACTGAGGCAGGACAATTCAGGGAAACTGAGGCAGGACAATTCAGGGAAACTGAGGCAGGACCATATAGAGGGGACTGCAGCACAACATTGGCTATCAATAAAATACAGTCACAGTAACTACATATCACAAAGCATACTAAATACTGTAAAAATATCAAAACATCTCTTAATATATTATTATAAACCAACATTCCTTGAAAAACAACCTTTTTTTGAGGGGTAGGGCATATCTGTGACTCTCAGGGAAGTGAATGCCCACTGGGGAAACTTCCTTTGCCAAAGCACCATGGCATTTACTTTATAGCATAGAATCTTGGGGAGTTTCACTTGGGGGATTGAGAGGTCAAGTGACTTACCCAATTAACATACCAAATATGTGTTAAAGTAAGGACTTGAAATCTAGAATTTCCCAACTCATATTCTAGTTCTTTGTCTTTAAAAGTGTTTATTTATTTATATATTTATCTTTTGTTTATTTATTTGTATATTTGCTTCTTTATCTGAAACTTCATATTACCTTTTTTTTTTTTTTTGGTCTGCTACCATGGAAAATCCAAAGGAAAACTTTTGACCTAGGTTGCTGTTTTTATTCAAAGGCACCATGAAGTCCAATGCACTCATCTTTAGAACCTGATGAACATGTACTGTGTCTCTGTGTTCTTTTTGATACCAAAGTTTCAAATGGAAGTGGGAATGGGAGGAGAAGATGGAAGAAGGGAGAAGAGGGAAAGAGAAGAAGGAAAAGAAAGAAAAGGGAGGAAAAGGGGAGGAAGACTTGATTCTTAGGAATTACATATTTACTAACTAATTATTTACAACTAACATGGTACTTGGGTTATTGTTACATTAGAAAACACAAGAAATTTTCCTATGATGTTTTTATCAGTTAGGAAGCACTTATTAAAGGCTTACTTCATGTTGGACACTGTGGTATAGCCTGGAAATACAAAAATTAAAAAGAAATGGTTGCTATCTTCTGATATTGAAGAACAGAATATGAACACCATTTTTAACAGTATTCCAGGGAACAATGATGTTGTAGCCAAGAGGAACTGAATAATGATTCTACACAGAGACAGAACTCTCTGTCCTGCAGTTTCAAGATTTATGAGTTGCTTTTGCCATACATCTAACATTCAAAGTACACTTAACACAGTGTCTGGCATATAGTAGATACTTCATAAATGTTTATTGACTGCCACATTTGCACTTCATGACAACCATATTCTAATTTAAGATTGTTCTTCCCATGGATGCTATATGTATTTATAGGATAGTGCACCTCGGATTATAGGGGAATTCATTTTTGTCTACATCATCTTAGTAAATACCTCTTTTGCTAAAAGCTAATTGTGCCTATTATTTGAATCTTACTTGAAAACATACTGATGTGGTCTCATGAGCTACAATTTTAGAAATGCAGATTCAGAATTTCAGATAGCAGCTGCCCTTTGGGACCCCACCTCTGAAAGCAAAGGCATATTTGAGAAGTAGCCCACAAGTGGTATGTTGTAAGTATAATAAAATATATGCAAAATAAATACATATAGTGAAGGTAATTTATTTTTATTTACTTTTGTGAAGATTCTATTGGCTTTGAGGAATTGGAAAAAGTATGTAGAAAGAGGGAGTAATATAAATTAGAATTGGTTTTCAAGAGGATTTATTCACTGTGCCTCTTCTTTATATTGTATAGTGAAGATACCCCATTCCTGTATCTTCATTTAGAAGTTCCATCAGTACCCCAAATTAATAATTCTAATCTGCAACTCTAATGGCATCCCCAAACCTGGGCCTTCTCCAAATTAGATCTAAAGCTCAGAATCATCCTTGACTTTTCTATCTGTCCCTTACTTCCAATATATATATATATATAAATCACAAATTCTATCCTTTTAATCTTCAGAACCTCTCTTTAAGTTGTCACTTTCTCTCTACTTGCATAATCAATACATTAGTTCAGGCCTTTCACTTCTAACTTGAACTTATCTAATAATTCCCTCACTAGTTTCCCTAATTCCAAATTCACATCTCCCAGAAAGATACACAAATTGTCTTCTTCTTAATGTACAGGTCCTCTGCTCAAAAACTCTGCAGTGATAGTGTCTATAAAATAAAATATAAGCTTGTTCATATGATATTTAAGTCCTTTCATAATTTGGTACCAACCTAGCTTTTGAGTCTTAAGGGAGCCCTATTCTCCTTACAATCAATTTGGAATACTATTTCCCCAGTTGTGTGTATTTACTCAGTTCATGCCCTCCTCATCTCAGTCGGTCAGAATCCTATTTTTCATTCAAAAGTTACCTTAGTCATCTTCTCTGTGCACTTTTCTCTGGTCTCTCCAACTAGTAGTTTACTCTCTTACTAAATCACATTGTCTTATTTCTTTTAGATTCAGTCTTACATTATATTTAACTGTGTTGATCCCGTATTTCCCAGTAAACTCTAAGTGCATCTAGACAAAGTCTGGCCTATTCCCTATCTTTCCATCATTGTCACTTAGCATAATACCTTATACTGAGTATTTTATACTAAATATTTGACTTACTAAATACTTTATACTAAATAGATGTTTGCTGACTAAATGGAATTGGTTTAAATTAAGAAAGTCTTTAAGTCACAAAATAAGAGGGGGGAAAAACAAGGCATATATCAGTAGCAAACAAAGTCTGAAGGCAATAATCAATCTACAACTAAAGTAATAGAAATGTAGTTTGGAATTTCATTTTCAATCCAAAATCAAGATCCAGAATGATCTACTCAGATAATAATACAGATGATAATATAATATAAAACAAACACTAAATTCTAACCCTAACCTATCATCTTGGTTATGAAAATTTCCATTGAGAACATGAGTAGATGATGTACTGCCAAATTCCTTTTTTATCAAATACGTTATATTTTCTTGATGGCAAAGAAAGTCTTAGAATGTTATGTCTCTCTCTCTCTAGATATGTATATTTGTGTATATGTAGACATAACATTCTAAGACTGTATATTCATATGTATATATGTATATATAATATATTGAAAAAGATTATATAGTATTTTATTATATAAACTCCTTAAGAAAAGACATTTTAATTCTTTGTATTTGTATACCCAATCCCTAACACAGTGCTCAGAATATATATATATATATATATATATATATATATATATATATTTAAATTTTAATGCATATTAGGTTGAAGTCTAAAATATTGTGAGATACAGTTTCAATGAAACACAAAGACAGTTTTCTTTCCCTGCAAAGCCTCTTGGATACATCAGATTAGCAAAGTATCTTTTATACATAAGGAATGGTTGGTGGGGGAAGAGAAAGGGAAGATTACAAATCAGAATTTGTGGCATGCAGAAATAAAAATAAGGACAATGATTCCAAGTTAATTTCCAAAGTATTAAGGAATTTGAACTCTAGATTGAAGAGTACATCTTTTTGGATAGAAGTTAAAAATTGATAAAATACAATACAAATAAAATACAAATTATATTACCATTCTAGACAGGAGAAAGATTTTAGAATTTGAAATTACAAAACCAAAGGCAAAGCCTTCCTCCCTCCCACCCTACTCTAAGTTAGTGGATTAAAACTTACCCTTTTGTAGTGCTGAGATGAGCAGTCAAGCTAGCAGGAGTAAATGAGTGGACACAGATTTAATTTTTCCTCTGCTCACTCATTCATTCCTGCTGGATATAAACTATTTTTTGTTCTCTAGCAGCCAATCACAAACACAGCCAATATGATGTCAGAAAGTGGGTTCTCATAAAAAAAAAAACTTCATCACTTTTTCTAGTCTCAGGTTTAGTTTATAAACATGAAATGCTCTTCTAGTGCCAGGAGGTTTGCATTGTGGAATTAAATTGAAGGTTTAAGTTAAGATGAATGGTTTGAGTTCTGAATGTTCATAATAATATTCAGGATTGAATTAAGATAAATATCCAGAACATCAGACTATTTTAGAAAATGATTTTTAAAAAATGATTCCTTCCCACTAAAGTCTGTGTTACAAGGAAAGGAAATCTTGTGGGTATTTTTGCAAATGCAGGACAATGTGAATAAAGTAAAATTGTGTGAAAATCTCAATAGAAAACCCACAGATCTAATTAACAATTTACATTCAAAGTTGATTTCTGTGCTTCTATATTTATTTATGATATATGCTCAAGTGAAAAAGGTAATTGATGTGATCATGTCATTTTTTCAATTAATAGAATATATCTTTCAAAACATCGAGCTATAGAGCTCACTGAAGCAGTGTTGGAATTGGAGTCACAATCAGTAGGATCCAGAGAAGATTATTAAAGTTCTTCTTCACTCAAGGATGGGCATTTACATACAAAGGTATTAAATGTTCTATATTTTTAGAATGCTCCAAAACCTAAAATAAAAAAATAAATCAAAACAGTCTTGAAGATTTTCACTTCACATGCAAAATTTATCAAAAGTGACTAAAAAGTAGTCACTGTTAGAAGTGTTGTGGACAGCCATTGTTGACAGAGGTGAATTAGGATAGCTATTCTGGAATGTAATTTGTAATTTTGTAAATAGAGTGACTGAAATATTCACATATTTTGACCTAAAGAGTCTATTAATAAAACAAAAGATTATTTAAACTAAAATATTGATAATAGAACTTTTGGGGGAATACCAGCTGGAAACAAAGTAGATGCCTATCAGCTGGGGGATGGGTAAACAAATGATAGTTACATAAATATAATGGGATATCACTGTTCAATAATAAATTATACATATGGTAAATACAGAAAGGCAAGGAAACACTTTCACAAACTAATGCAGAATGAAGTGGGCAGAGGCAAGAAAACAATATAAAACTAAAGTAATCTAAGTGTAAAGAACAACAACCTCAAAAAGAAAATTGATGTTGAAAGGTAACAGAATAAGCTAGGCTCTAAAGAAAAGATATTAAAAGATAATTCTCCCAGCTCCTTTGCCAAACTATACAAGTGGGGATCAGTTCAATTACACATGTGAGTTACTCAGTTCAAATGAATATAGAAATGGGGTAAAAAGGGGAGAAAGGGCCAGATATGAAGAGCTTAAAATGCCAAATATAGGACTTTATATTTGATTCTAGAGATAATAAGAATTCATTGTGTGAAAAGGGAGAACAGAGGGAAGAGGAGTAGGCGAGGACAGGGAAGGGAATGACAGGGTCAGAGCTGTTCTTTTTTTTAATTGTATTTTTAATTAATCAATTATTTATTTATTTTATTATAGCTTTTTATTTACAAATTATATGCATGGGTAATTTTACAGCACTGACAATTGTCAAACCTTTTGTTCCAATTTTTCCCTCCTTCCCCCTCGCTCCCCCAGATGGCAGGTTGACCAATACATGTTAAATATGTTAAAGTATACAAGATATGTATATGTGTCCAAACAGTTATTTTGCTGTATAAAAAGAATCGGAATTTGAAATAGTATACAACTAGCCTGTGAAGGAAATAAAAAATGCAGGTGGACAAAAATAGAGGGATTGGGAATTCTGTATAGTGGGTCATAGTCATCTCCCAGAGTTCTTTCGCTGGGTCTAGCTGATTCAATTCATTATTGCTCTATTGGAATTGATTTGGTTCATCTCATTGCCGAGGATGGCCAGGTCCATCAGAATTGATCATCATATAGTATTGTTGTTGAAGTATATAATGATCTCCTGGTCCTGCTCACTTCACTCAGCATCAGTTCATGGAAGTCTCTCCAGGCCTTTGGTCAAAGCTATTCTTTAGGAAAATTGTTTTAGCATCTGAAAAGCTGATAGATTGGATTAGGAAGGGATTTGAGAAAGAAAAACAGAAATCTTATTATAATGAAAAGAGAAGACAAGACTTTTTATGTATACTGAGAGAAAAAAGGAGCATGAAAAAAGGAGTAAGAGCGGGTATATGTTGGTAAATGCTTAACAACCAGCCCTTTGGAGGGAAAAGGTCTACATAATATATTTTGAGTTAAATCATTATTATCATTTCTCCATCATTTTGTTAATCAGTCAAAAAGGGTAAGAGATGATGTAGGCTCACACAGAGAAGTCAGCTACATGACAAGAAAGAAGACATAGGAAAGATGCTGTGAAAGTCAAACAAAACTTAGTAAAAGCAGTATATGGAGTAATTGTGAAAGAAAAAATTGAAGATGACGCCAACATTGTGACCCTGGGTAACTGGAAGGATTGTGGTAGCCTTGGAAATAATAAGGAAGTTCAGAATAGGGAACAATTTGGGATAAAAGAAAATGAATTCTTTTAAATACATTGAGTTGGAAATGTCTACAATATATTGCATTTGAGATGAACAAAAGGTTCGAGAGATTAAAGCTAAGATTATCAAATATAGTTGATAAATAAACCTATAAGAATCTATAAGATCACCAAGTAAAATAATAGAGAGAGAGAGAGTAAAAAAAGGCTTATGCTTTTTGAAGACAGCCACAGTCAATGGGCATGATGTAGATGAAGATCTACTGCTGGAAACTGAGAATGGGACACACAGGAAGAGAACCAAGAGTTAGGGAAATGTGGAGAGGAGAGATTAAGAAGAGCAAGTAATCAACAGTCAAATGCTATAGAGAAGTCATAAAGGATGAGGATTGAGAGAAGGTCATTAGATCAAGTCATTGGTGCATTTGAAGGCATCTATTATAAAGAAAGATAACTTCCTCAAGTGGAGAAGAAATATGGAGTGATAATCTAATCAAGATCATAAGACTAACTGAGCAAAGGTGTTGTTTCTTTGTGGAGACAATGACATTTTTTTTTTCAGGTGGTAGGGAAAGAGCCAGAAGATGGGGAAAGAGAATAGATTAGAGGATGACAATGGAGAAAATCTGTTGGAGAACAGGGGGTGGATCAAGGGTGTTTGTATAGAGAATGGTCTTTTCAAGAAGAGCTGATTGCATCAGAAAATACATTATGAGAAATTTTGGGAAGATGCTGTGAGACTGAAGTAAAATAGAAGTAGTTAAAGGAAATTGAAAATGAATACAAAAGATACAGTTCTGCAAAAATAGTGTCAGAAGAGCTCAAATTCAGAATAATCTATGGACAATTATGATTGCTAAGATTCTTTGTGCGGAGGAAGAGACACTTGGAGTTAAGTGATTTGCTCAAGTTCACATAGCTAGTGTCTGAGCAAATTTGAACTCAAGTCTTCCTGATTTCAGAGCCAGTTTTCTAACCACTATAGCATCTTGCCACCCCAAGACTTTTTATATCTATAAAATTTCTGCACAATACCAACAAAATTCAGCAGAATGAGATAAAAAAGAGAAATCCATTTAAAATAAATAGAGGTTGCATTAAATCCTGGGGGATATAACAAACAAGAACTATATCATTAAAACTATAAAACAAATATTAGTTGCTCATAGGGAGATCAAGAAAATGTAATGAAATTGATAAAACAACCTAAATTAATTTACTTATTCAATGTCATACCAACCAAATGCCAATACAGTTAGAAAAGTTAATAAAGAAATTCATCTGGAGGAACAAAAGGTCATGATGAAAATGATGAAAAAAATAAATGATATAAATAATAGTAATAAAGGGATAATCACCTGTACTAGATCTAAAATTATACTACAAATGCAACAACAAAACAAATACAAGATGATTTAGTATTGGTTTGAATTGAATTTTAATTTAGGAAGTATTATTCATAAATGTGATTGTATTATATATTAATGTTGATTGTTATATTTATTATATATCTTGCAACTTTTTAAGAAAGCCTCTAAAAGAAGAGATCTTATAAATGATCAAACAAAAGGTTTAAATGAATTAATTTAAATAATAATAGAGAAATTTAAAGATCCCATCTCATTTTTTGTAAACAGTTTGTTATATTAGATTTTATTGTTTTTTGAATGTTGATTGAGTTACCTTTTAAACTTTGCATGTTCTACCTTCCTTTGACTAGTTCAAATGAAAATAAAGTTCAAAAGTGATGCCTACTCTTTATATACTTTCCCTATTTAATAATCAATCTTCTCCTTGAAAACCAATTATGGGAGATAAAACTTCTCATTTTTCCTATTTCTTCCCTAGAATATTACTTGAATGAATGTCTCTCATTCAGAACATCAGCATATGATTAAATCACTCCATGACCTTCTGTCTTATTTAATTTCTTTTATGACCTATAATAATATTATGTTTCTGAAGAACGTTTTTGTTTCTTCTTCCCTCGTTAGAATACTATTTTTTTTTATTCTATTAAAGTTCCTTCTGAAAAATCACAAACTATTATAATGATTATGATCAAGTCCTACATTGAATAAGTAGGAAAATGTATATATAGATATGTTATATGTATAATTAGAGACACATACATATATGTGTGTGTATACGTATATGTGTGTGTGTATATATATATATATATATATATATATCTTCTTTTTTTTAACATTTGCTAAAGGGATGAAGACATCTTTTGGTCTTGTGGTTTTAGAACTGTGGGGAGGGGAGAAATCTAGGATTTTGCCTACAATTTCCAGTTAGTCCAAAACCAGAGCCAGGTCTTCCTTGTAATTATGTTTTCCTGTAATAGCTCCAAAGGCACTAATTCTACTTTGAAGTTCATAGTTTGTTAAGGTGAATACTATTCCTCAAGCATCTGGACATTTCTTGAAGTATAATACATTCTGTCAAATACCCCAGATATCTCGCAACCTGTCTCTGAGATAGGAGGGCTGGCAAAGGAAGACAGATCTTATCTAATTAGGTAAGGTAAAGAAAGACTTTTCTAATATTTTCACCACTGGGTTGTTGTCTAGGGAAAACAAGAGATCTATAAGCTTAAGCTCTGAACTTTTCACAAATCTTTTCTATAGTAGTGCAAAAGGTATTCACCTTGTCTACCAAAATAAAGCTTTTGTAATAAAAGGTACCTATTTCACATAATCTAGATATCTGTGCAAGTATTTGAAGAACATTGCAATTTTCCTAACTCCAGTGACTCTAAATCATTAATTCCAGATATTCTTTTTATTTGGTTAGTCAACAAGCATTTATTAAACTTTACTATGTGTGCAGATACTGTGCTAGATTCTGGGAATACAAAGAAAAACAAATACACCCTGTATCCTTTTTCAAAGAGCTTGTACTCTATTAGAGAGAGAACATACAATTAATTGTTACACAAGATGTATAAAAAGTAAATGGAAATTAATCTCAGTAGGAAGGTATTAATGATTAGGAGTAGAGGGAGGAAATGATTCTTCTGCAGGTGTAGGTACTAAATGTACCTGTCCCCATCACACATATCTTCTATGTCTTTCAAAGAATTTTACTTCTAATTCATGTTCTTTCTTACATTGTTTTGATATTATTTGCTCTCTCTTCTTACCTTACCTACTTATTCATTATTTGTGATATAATAAAACAATTATTCTTGAAGGAACAATTTTTCCTTCAAGTTACTTTTTTTATTTTTCATTTTTCATTTTTAATTCTGAATTTTTGTTTATCTTTATTTAAACAAATTTCTCGAAAACTCACAAATTGTAAAACTCTGATACTCTTTTTATTAGTCAACTATGGTCTTAATATTGAATTATATACCAATACCAATAACATCAATTCAAATTTTAAAAATAAAATCCTGGCCAAAAAAAGTCTAGGGAAACATTTTTAAAATTCAAGTTAGAATTACACTAGTGATTCAAGGATCACTTGACTAGGAAAACATTTAACACAATGACATTAAGAGAAAAGCATCCATGATCATATGATGAGATCAATGAATAGAGAAAAATTCTTTGAAGAAGTACAGATTCATAAACATTTTATAATCATTTTGAATGAGATTTATTTTTTGTTATTGCTATTAAGTTTAATTATTGTTATATGGAAATGTTATACACTTGCATGCATCAATTTTGAATTCTTTAATTATACTGAAACTATTGTCTCAATTAAAATCTTTGCTAATTCATGAGAACAAAGCTGTGGTCTGTGGACCTTTTCAGGAAGTTTATAAGGTCAAAATTATTTTCATAATTATATTAAGATTTGCCTGTTAAAATACTCCCCCTTTTCCAACTACATTGGATTGGGGATATGGCTAAACAAGTAGTGGTACATAAAGGTACTTTTATGTAATGGAATATTATTTTTCTTATAAAAAATGGTGAACAAGCTGATTATAGAAAGGTCTGGAAAGATTTACATGAACTGATGCTGAGTGAAACAAGCAGAACCAGGCACATATTGTACATAATAAGAGCAAGAATATGCAATAATGAACTATGAAAGGCCCAAGCCTTTCTTGGTTTCTTGGTTCTTCTCAGAAGTTCAGTGGTCCAAAATAATCCCAATAGACTTTGGACAGAAAATGCCATCTGCAATCAAAAAATAAATTAAGGAGACTGAATATAAATCAGCACATGCTATATTCACTTCTTTTTTCTGTTCTTTATCTCTCCCTTGGTTTTTCCCTTTTGCTCTGATTTTTCTCTCCCAATATAATTCATAAAACAATGTGTATTAAAAATAAACAAAAATATATAATAGGCTTATTGTTCATTTAAGTGAACACATAAATATTTTAAAATTTTGTCAGCTTTAATTTCAAACATGGTAAATATTAATAAATAAAACCCCCATCAACAAAGTTTGGGAGGTTCTCAATAATTTTTAAAAGTGTAAAGGAGTCTTGAGGTCAAAATGTTTGAGAACTGCTGCCCTTAGACTATCTATCTCTTCTTCGATTATCTTTACTTTTTAAATTTCTTTATTTAGTATTATTGCTTTTACTAGTATTCTTAAAACAATGCCATATAATAGTTAGAAGAGTAGATATCCTTGCTTTACTCTGATATTTATTGTAAAAGTTTTTAATGTATTTTTCATCTGCATTGTATGTGTTTTTTGGTTGGTTTTAACAGTTGTTTTTAACTCTTTGACAAGTAATGGGTTTGTTTGTTTGGTTTTTTTTTTGGCAAAAATACTAGAGCAGTTTGTCCTTTCTTTCTCCATTGTTTCCCCATTTTATAGAAGAAATTACTTTTAATAGACAGTATTGGAAAACTGGGGTCTTTTTTAACCTATTTACTATGTAGTTCAACCTTGACAGCAAAACTTTAATTTATATATGATTTCAATCTTCAAATATTGATTTTTTTTGTTTGTACTTGTTTATTTGTGTCCATCTGAATGTTATCTCTAAAATATCAAATTTTTATCCTGAATACTGAGCATGTGTGTGACTCTCTCTTGCAGTTTTCTCATGAGTTGGGAGCAGAGGCTTCCAAATTCCATATTCTAGAGGGAATTCTTCCCACTCTGGTAGTATCAGAGATAAAGCATGTGTTGGTACAGGAGCCTTAACGTTAATTGAGGACCTAGATGTTTGATGGTAATGGGAGGACTGTAGTGATCCTTCAAACAGGATAATGGAAGGTTCTGGGAAAAGGAAGCTTACAAACATAGTCACTGAGTGGAGCTAGTACAATAACTCCATGTTCTTAAATCCAATAATGCAGAGTACAAAGAAGAGTTAGGTCCTGGAGCAGGAGTCTTATAAATCCATGTGTTCCTGGGAACTGGGTAGCAATGTGAGCTCTAGGGCAATTACTCATTCCAGAGTAACAGTAGATTTCAGGTAATATGGTTGGGAATGGGGAAAGATCGGTTGAAATTGAGGTACATATGGTATGCACACATACCTGGATATATCCAACAGATTATTAAAGATTTGACAAGGTTATTGAGAGATAGTGTAGAGAAAGAAGGGAAGATTTTTAGACAGAGTCATGAGGAAAATCCACATTTTAGGCTATGGGATATAGGTAATGATTCAGCAAATGAAACTGAGAAGTGGTTGAGCAAATGAGAAAAGAGTCAGAAGAACAGTGTCATGACAGCCAAAGGAGGAAAAATTATATTAGACAAGGTAGTAGCTAACAGTTTCAAAAGCCTCAAAGAGATGATGACATGTCAGGATTTTTAAAAATCCATAGATTGATCAATTATAATATTTTGGTCATTTGGGGAGAGGAATTTTAATGAAATTCTTCACTATGGAGCTCACAGGTGGTGAGTGGTAGATTACAAGGAATTTAGAAGTATATGGCAGGTAAGGAAGTGAAAACAAGTATGTTATTGTTCAGCATCTTAGTCTGATTTGTTGTGACCACATAGACTTGTCCTTGGAGTTGGTTTTCTGCAAAAACATTTTCTTATATATGTCATATTGTGAAAGAAAACATAGATCTCCTACTTCAATAAAAAAAAACCCTCAAGAAAAATAAAGTTGAGAAAGAGAGAGAAAGAGAGAGACAGAGAGAGAGAGAGAGAGAGAGAGAGAGAGAGAGAGAGAGAGAGAGAGAGAGAGAGAGAGAGAGAGAGAGAGAGAGAGAGAGAGAGAGAGAGAGAGAGAGAGAGAGAGAGACAGAGAGACAGAGAGAGAGAGAGAATGATTCAATATTTAAGTTCTTCAGAGCAGTCATGTATCATTGTACTACTAAGGACAGCAAAGTCATTTATTATTCCGAAATATCATTCCAGAACATTGCTATTATTACTTTGCATACAATACATTTCACTTTGCTTGAGTTCATGGAGGACTTGGTTTTTTCTCCAAGAGCATTCTGCTCATCACTTCCCATAGAAAAATAATATTCCATGATAATCATGCACTACAATTTATTCAGTCATTCCTCAAATGAAGAGCACTCAGTTTTACCCTAAGAAGAGAACTGTTACAAACATTTTTATGTATATACATCCTTTTCTTTTTATCTTCCCCATTTAAAAATATTTTTTGGTATTTATGTCTAATAATGATATTGTTAGGTCAAAGGATATGCATGAATTTATAGCCCTTTGATCATAGATCACATTTTTTGTTCACTTATCAATTCAGGTTCTTACTTTTTATAAATTTGACTCAATTCCCTCTATGTTTAAGAAATAAGATCTTATCACAGAAATTTGCTTCAAAATTCTTTTTACAATTACAATTGCTAACTATATCTCCCCCCATTTATTCTATTCTCTCTCTCTCTCTCTCCTTTCACCCTGTCTGTCCTATTTTGCTATTGAACACTCCCTCCCCCAATATGCCCTCTCTTTTATCACTCTCTCCCCTTTCTGTATTCCATTCTCCTCGCAGGGTAAGATAGATTTCTATACCTATATTGAGTGTGTATGTTATTTCCTCTTTGAGCCAAAACTGATGAAAGTTCTTGGAGTTTTCTTGGGAAAGATACTGCAGTGGCTTCCCACGTGTCCTTCTCCAATGTGTCCTCATTTTAAGGATGAGAAAATGAGTCAAATAAGAGTAAATGATTTGCTCAGGATCACGCAGCTAGTGTCTGAATCTGGATTTGAATTCAACTCTTCCTGACTCCAGGTCCAGTGCATTATCGATTGTACCACCTAGACACCCCAGAAATATGTGTCAAAAACCTAGGTTCTCTGGGCACCTGTTTCCTGAGTTTCCCAGCTTCTCGAAGAAAAAAACCTGTCTAAATGTGTTGCTTCTACCATTCTGCTTTCTAATTACTTCTAAACTTCTTGAGATCAGTTTTTTAAACCTATATTTTAGACTGAAACTTTTTTCTCCTGGTTCTTTGCCTATCTGACTATTCTGTCTCAGTCTCTTTCATGGGATCATCAACTATGTTTTATCCCATATTTTTGAATTTAATTGTCTTGGACTCCCTTTTTTCTTTTTCTCTATATTCTCTCAGTGATATAATCAACTCCGATGGTTATTTTGAATTGGTTGTCCCAAAGGCATATCATATTAAACTTGTTCCAAACAGAACTCATCATTCCTCCTAAATTCATCCTTTTTAATAGCTCTTTTTAACTGCATTAACTGTTCTCTTAAATGAATCAATGAATGAAAAGCATTTATTAAAATACTTATTATTTTCCAAGAATTTTGCTAAGTGCCAAGGATATAAAGGCAAAAAAGAATCTCTTCCTCTAGGAGCTCACAATATAATGGGGGGGAGATGACATGCAAACAATTATGTACAAACAAGCTCGTATAAGAAATCATTAAGAAAAGGAAGGCACTAGAATTAAGAAGGCTTGGGAAAGGCTTCCTGTAGTGAAATCAAATAAGATTATGAATAAATGAATGTATGAATGAAAAAAACGTTTATTCAGTGCTTATGTAAAGAGGCTTGTTTTAGCACACCCAAAAATGACCTAACATGGAGGCCTCTGTTGCTTCTCACATAGGCAGAAGTAGCCTTGGCTTTTCATCTTTAAAAGTCACCAGACACAGTCAACAGACTGTCTGAACAATGTCAGTTCTCTTTCTGGTTGTTGTCAATTTACTCACAGTACATGCTCTATTCACCAAAGTAATAGGAAGGGAAAACTTAGTTCCTTTTTCTTCCCTCCCTCTCTTTTACCCTGACTCCAAGAAATGTGCCTGGGGATGTTTGTGTTAGTTCTATGTAGCTTGTTTTTCAGGTGCAGAGGGTGTTTTGAGTCAGTCTGACTTTGGAACCAAGAATTCCAAGTCAAATGTTGCACCTAGCCAGCCAGCCCAGCAAAGCAGCCCTAAAAATGCAGGGTGCCTGGGAATCAAACACAAAGACAATTTTGAATTTGGAGCTAGGACTGTGCTATATAGGAACTGAGCTAAATTATGAAAATAGTCCCCTTCTCTTCCCCAGAGACTGAAATTGTTAGAGAGAGAGAGAGAGAGAGAGAGAGAGAGAGAGAGAGAGAGAGGAGAGAGAGAACAAATGTGTTGGGCCAGGAAGTTTTTATATTTGTGATCATTCCTTTTTAAGTGACTATTCCTTTGTAAAAACTAATTTGTTAAACGGCTAAATGGAACGCGAATGCAGGGAGTTCCCCATACTCAAGGAAAATATCATCAGTGGGCCTAGAGCCAATGGCAGAGAATCAAAATATCTGAAATTCCCTTTAACAGTCCTGGAGAATCATGGAGAAGGAATGTAATCTGATGTATCTTAGCTTTCCAGGCAGTGAGGGACAGGGCAGAAAGGGCCAATGTGCCAAACACTCTGCTAAGTGCTAATGATATGATTAGAGCAGAGAATTAGAAGTTTGCTCTCAAAGAGTTTATATGCTAATTCTGAAAGAGAATTGATTTAGGAAGATGGAAAGGTCTGGTAGATCTTAGGGCTCAGGAACAGAGTAAATGACAGTGCTTGAGGAATTGGCAGATATGGTAACAGGGAAGATAACAAGGCTCAATATTCTTTCATTTTATTGGGAGGATTGTAGATGGTTATTCATTGTTCATCAAGGAGGTTTGAACAACTATGTTTACACTATAAAGAGGGAGGAATATGGATCTAGGATCTGGAATGGAATTGGGAAGACTCCTCAGGATCTAGTCTGTTTTACATATAGCACTTTGCAAATCTTAAAAGTATTGCACAAATACCAGGTGTAGTTATTGACTTTGTATTATTATTTTTTATTATAGATTTTTATTTACAAGATATATTCATGGGTAATTTTTCAGCACTGATAATTGCAAAACCTTTTGTTCCAATTTTTCCCCTCCTTTCCCCCACTCCCTCCCCTAGATGGCAGGTTGACCAATACATGTTAAATATGTTAAAGTATAAGTCAAATACAATATATGTATACATGTCCATACAGTTATTTTGCTTACAAAAATAACTGGACTTTGAAATAGTGTACAATTAACCTGTGAAGAAGATCAAAAATTCAGGCGGACAAAGATATAGGGATTGGGAATTCAATGTAATGGTTCTTAGTCATCTCCCAGAGTTCTTTCACTAGGTGTAGCTGGTTCGGTTTATTACTGCTCTATTGGAACTGATTTGGTTCATCTCATTGCTGGAGATGGCCACATCCATCAGAATTGATCATCATACAGTATCATTGTTGAAGTATATAATGATCTTCTGGTTCTGCTCATTTCACTCAGCATCAGTTCATGCAAGTCTCTCCAGGCCTTTCTGAAGTCATCCTGCTGGTTATTTCTTACAGAATAATAATATTCCATAACATTCATATACCACAATTTATTCAGCCATTCTCCAACTGATGGGCATCCACTCAGTTTCCAGTTTCAAGCCACTACAAAGAGACCTGCCACAAACATTCGTGCACATACAGGTCCCTTTCCCTTCTTTAGTATCTCTTTGGGATATGAGCCCAGTAGTAACACTGCTGGATCAAAGGGTATGCACAGTTTGATAACTGTTTGAGCATAGTTGCAAATTGCTCTCCAGAATGGCTGGATGTGTTCACAATTTCACCAACAATGTACCAGTGTCCCTGTTTTCCCACGTCCCCTCCAACATTCCATATTATCTTTCCCTGTCATTCTAGCCAATCTGGACTTTGTATTATTTTTTATAAACTGCTCATGACCTCAGAACAAGTAAGACATGTGAATTACATGTTCTGCTTATAAAATTCAGCTCTATGTTTCTTTGAAATATCTTTCTAAGACTTTCTAAGCAAAGTCAAATTGTTATTTGAAATTTTACAAAACAATCTTCAAACATTGCTAACATTCATGTTTATTTAGTCTCTTTTTTTTTTTGTTTGTTTTTTCCTGAGGCAATTGGGGTTAAGTGACTTGCCTAGGATCACACAGCCAGGAAGTGTTAAATGTCCGAGTTCAGATTTGAACTCAAGTCCTCCTGACTTCAGGGCTGGTGCTCTAGGCACTGCGTCACCTAGCTGCCCCTGTTTAGTTACTTTATACTCAAAGTATAAAATTTTTGAATGATCACTAAAGTTAGACACTGAAGGGCCTACATGTGACTTCATTACTGTAAAAAAAAAAAAAAAAAAAAAAAAAAAAAAAGCAAATGCTAAACCATCTCTAGCCTCTAAGCAAATCCCAAAATGACCCCTTAGAAATATCATTCCTATTCTTATTCAACACTGAAGTTATTTATCTGCTCCCAGTCATTTTGTCAGTAAATCTTAAATGCCTGTTATAAATTGCTTTCCAGATCTATTTACAATTCTGCCAACAATGCATCAGTTTCACTGGTTTTTCTGCAATATTTTTCCTATCAATAGTTATCATTTTCTTTTTTCTTTTTTTCTTTCTTTTTTTGTTTTGGTCATCTTTGTCAATTTGATAGGCATGAAGTAGAATTTCAGAATTGCTTTAATTATTAGCATTTGGAATATTTTTAATAAGGCAAGAGACAGTCTGGGTTTCTTTTCTTAAGAACTGCCTGTTCATGTCTTTTGACCATCAGAAAAACAAACAAACAAACAATTCAATCCAACAATCAAAGCCTCTAAAGAAAAAGAAAAGCAATTTGCTTCAAAGGTCAAAAGGAATTTGTATTTTTTTTTTAAAAAAACAGACAAAAATCCTGGATAATCTGAAATAGTTCACTATCTTCATATAGATAAGATGTTATCTCCATTTTTCAGATGAGGCAGGTGAGAGCTGGAGAAACTTCTAAAAGATTTCATAATTAGAGAGGGAAGAAGGGGAACTCAAATCTCTAGTCTTCATATTTCCTCTTTAGCCCATGAAATGACACTGAAGTCACAGTTTTAACACAAGTACAGCACACACACATACAATTCATGAATGTATATTAATATTTGTGAGCATGTTAACATTCAAAAGCAGCATCACAAATGCAAGAAACCATCTTTTCTTTAATCCATGAGATTTTTATTTTTAATTTGATTTTGTGCACATGTAGTACATCAGAAGAACAGTTTAGGTTTTTTGGTTTGTTTGTTTTGCTTTTTTTTGGGAAGCACTGATCTTCCCATCCTAAATTATAACTTTCTTAGACCACTGTTTTTGTGCTTCTATTCATATATAGCTAGTATTACACAATATGGCCCACTTGCTGAAATGTGTTTCTAATAGTCACAAACATGCTAGCTCTACAGCTTTCCCAGTGAAATAGAGTATCTCCTTCCACTTCTAATTTAGATTGCAAACAGAACTCAATCTAAAGAAATTTCCTTTCTGAATACTTACCTATATTTTAAAATTAAGCAACAATGTTGTTAATACATTAGTACCTAAACCTCAATTGGAAAGCTACTTTGCTAAGTGGATAGAATGATGGATCTGAAGTCAAGAAGATTCATCTTTTTGAGTTTAAATCTAGTCTTAGATATTTGCTAGCTATGTGACCCAGGGTGAATCATTTATATCTGTTTGTCTCAATTTCTTCAACTGTAAAATGAGCTAGAGAAGGAAATGGTAAGCCACTCCAAGTATCTTTTCTAGAAAACCCAATATAGAGGTTACTAAGAGTCAGATACAACTGAACAATAGAGTACAAAAGAAGAAGACGAAGAAGAAGACAAAGAAAGAAAAAGAACAAGAAAAAGAAGAAAGAAGAAGGAAGAAGAAAAAGAAAGAAGAAGAGATAAAGAAGAAGAAGGAAGAAAGAAGAAGGAAGAAGAAGAAGAAAGAAGGAAGAAGAAGAAGAAAGAAGAAGGAAGAAGAAAGAAGAAGGAAGAAGAAGAAGAAGGAAGAAGAAGAAGAAAGAAGAAGGAAGAAGAAGGAAGAAGAAGAAGAAGAAGACCTGAGATACTGAGTTGGGACGAAATGTGCTTTATTGTATTGTGATGGAGTTCCACCATTAGGACAAAACATGAAAGTGGATGGATAACTACTCAGGTTTTATCAAATTTCCTTACCTCTGGCTCTTTACTCTCTTTTGGTAGCAATAGTAAGAGGGAGAATTACAAAGGAGTATCTCCATTGGCTACTTAGTTTTTTTGGTGATTGGTAAAAGGTAATGAGGAAAAGTGAATCTTAGAAGCTTCTGTCCAGTGTTGCATCAAAGTGCCGATTCCAGGTCAGACTCTGAATTCTAGTAAAATAGAAAAATCTGTCAGTATAAAAGGGAACCCACAGAAGCAATGCTCCTCAGTCAGGAGAGAAATGGCCACACATTAGCTGACTTAGGAGGTCACAGACTTTGCTTTGTAGCTACTTCATTCTCCTCTTATCAAGTTAATATCTGGGTCCCTTAAGATTTTGTCCTCTTTCCTCTTCTTTTCCCTCTCTGGTGGTTTCATCTGTTCTTGAGGCTTTAATTATCAGTTCCATGAGCTCAAATTTTAATAAATTTAATTTACCAAATCTTCCCCAAATTTGTATTTCAACTTCTCATTTCTCTCCAGATCTCATCTCCTTTATTTCCAATTATCTGCTAGATAAAAGTCACCTAATAATCTGATCAAGATCTTAAATTCAATAGATCCAAGACTAATGTCATCATTTTCCCTTTTCCCTTTAAAATATAATTCAATTAAACAAGTTTCTCTTACTCTCTCTCTCTCTCTCTCTCTCTCTCTTTCTTTCTGTGTATGTCTGTCTCTCTCTTTCTCTGCATCTGTCTGTATCTATCTGTCTCTGTCTCTCTCCATCTGTCTCCATCTCTCTCTCCCCTTCTCTTTCTCTCTCTCTGTTTCTATCTCTGTCTGTATTTCTGTCTCTCCCTCTGTCTCTCTGTCTCTCTCTCTCAGTGTTGGCTGATAGCACTACCATCCTCCCACTCATTTATGCTTATTATTACCACCACTGCCTACAACCACCACCACCATCAATGATATAAAAGATTCATGTTTAAATAGCATTTTAATAAATATTAATTCTTGCCTTGGACATATTTAAATCTTCTGACCTCTCCTTTACCCTATGATGCCACATCTACTGAGCTCCCTACCACATGAACTTGGTTAGTTTTCCCCTAAAAGGTAATGAGCCATTGATATAACATCCTGATTGCTTAATACAAATTCTTTCCATTCTAAAGCTCCTTTTGTTAAATTGTATATTGCCCACAAGTCTCATTTTGTTCTAAACCCAAGCTTGAACCACAGAATTGGTGAGTCAGGTCTAGCCCAGGACATCCCAAAATGTCCCTGATGCAATCTAACAAGAGGTAAGGCTAAGAGGGACATCAACAGTTTATGCAGATGAAAGTCCTAAGTTTACATTACACTCTGAGAACAATCTGATTTAACCTCATTACACTCTGAGAACAATCTGATTTAACCTCAAGCAGGATCTTCTTTCTAGTGACATCTTTCCCTGATGGGAATTCCACCCCTGCTGCCAGTATTCCCTCATTGCTGCTGCAACCACAGTCACCCTGGTCATTGCTGTCATTAATTCCACTTTCTTGCTCTTGGTCCAGCCACTGCTGACAATGCATTCCTGCTAAAAAAGAAAGGAAACACAGAAGGGAAGGAAAAAGTATATAGAAGCTCTGGTCCAGGCTCACTTGATGAAGTCCCCTAGCCATCCGTGGTAAGTAGTCAAGATTACCCATGGCCTTGGGATTGGAAGGAGATCCTATATCTCCTCATCTCTCAGTGGCAGTCACAAAGAAGCCCACCATTTGGAAGCCTTATCTGATGGAGCACTCTAGCATCATGCTGCTGTTTATTATATCCATTATGTTATGCTAAAAGCATTAAAAAGTTCTTTCAACCCCGGACCCCAACATGGTAGTTTTCATTTCCTGTGCAGCTAGTAAGTTCATTATCCCCAAAAATCCAAATAATGAGTCACTTTGTCTTCAGAGCTTCCCGAAGTTTCGAAGGGAAACTCTTAGTGATACCCCCTGGGATATTGTGTGGGCTCTTTCAGTTATGTTACATAGAGGAGGAAATATCTAAATCAGGTCAATCATGAGGCCATGGTGACCTCTGAGACAGATAATATAAAATAGTCCTGGGACTTCTCTTTCCACACTGAATGGGAAAGAACAGAAAAGGGAGAAGAAGTTGGTAAGAATAATAGTGATCTTTGTCCTGTGACTAGTGATTGGTTTCACTACTGAAAGAATTGGATGTTATCGCTATAAATAAAATGATAAGACAGATAGAAGATATGTTAAAATTGAAAGAGGTCTTTCTTAAAAAAGGAAATGATTCAGTTGACTGGTTTCATGACCAGAGGCAAAAAGAAACATGAGAGGGAAAAAGATATCGTAGATGAGGTCCTAGATTTAGAATTAGTAACTCTGGGCAGGAGGGAGACAAACCCAGAAGAGACAACACAATCTTTTCAAAGTTGTCCTGAATTTACTCTTCCACTAGCAGTTATGCTTGATTAACCTTAGGGCCTATCCCTTAATACTTCTAAATCTAAATTTCTTCCTCAGCAAAATAGTAATGATAATAATTCACATATCTTTCTCATAGTTTCTTTGGGTAGTAAATGAGATAGTGCAACAAAACACTGCTTTAAACACGATTTTAAAGTCTTAATGGTCAGCTATTATTTTGTAACACAACTTGTGATCTCCTCTTTATGATGAGCTTAAGAACAGAGACCACCATGGACATTATGTTTCATATCTGTTGAGAGGATAAGGCAGAGAAGTTCTACTAAAAAAAATGTAAGATCTTCCTCTGTTCTTTCATTGACTTTAATATAGATATAGGCACAGGACAGAATAACAGAATAATGTTGGCAAATATAGTTCAGGAGTAAGAAATGAAAGATTATTTTGATCAAAAATTTCACGTTTCAATGTCAAGAATATTTTCTTTATAAGTAGAGTTGGAATATTCTTGACATGAGAAGCATTGAGCATTGTCCAATAGAATGTCAAACTTCTTGAGGGCAGGGACTGTTTCCCTCACTTTTATATCTAAGTAAATAGTACTTTGCCTTGTACATAGTGAGCACTTAATAATTATCTGATGAATTGAATCAAATGATAAAAAATAAAATAAAATTGATTATAACCCAACAGATACCAGCAGATGACTGTTTACCGAGGTAGCATAGAGTATATAGATATTGTGGTGTAGTGAATAGAAAACTGGATTTGAATCCTACATCAGGTATTTTATGTGACTATAGACAAGTAACCTCAACTCTTTGAACTTCACAAAATTTTAGAGTCAAAAGGACTTCAGTACTATCCCAAGCATATCTTAAAAGGAATCCTTAGTAAACATATCCAACAAATAGTCATCATTATTTTCTTGAAAAACTCCAAGGAACCCACTATCTCCTGAAGCAGTATATTCTTCTGGGCAGATCTAATTATTGTGAAGACTTTCTTGGATCCTAAATCTGAATTTGCATTTTTTTGGTAACTTTTAATTTTTTCTCCTAGTTCTGAGTTAGAATAAATCTAAATCTTCTCACAGGAGAGCCCTCAAATGTCTGAAAACAGCTGTTCCCTCTTCTCCTCCCCCCATCCTCAGCATTCTCTTCTGTGGTCAATCCATCCCCACTTCCTTTAATCAGTTCTTAGGTGACTTGGATTCAAGGATGTTGACCAACCTACTTGTCCTCCTGTAGACATGATCCAGCTCTATCAATATATAGAAGAGAACATGATTCTTCAGATTTGGTATGACCTGAGAGGAATAGAGCAGAAATATCACCACTTATTTCTGGGAGTTATGATTCTCTTAATGCAGCCTAAGATAACAGCTTTTTTGATTGTTATATGACAATGCTAATTTACATCAAATTTGCAATTCGCTAAAAAAAACCTCCAAATCTTTTTCAAAAAAAATTTCTGTCAAACCATCTCTCCCTCATTTTGCATTTATGAAATTGATCATGGATTTTTAAAAATCCATGCAAGACTTCAAATTTGTCTCAATTGCATTTCATCTTATTAGATTTCTACCCCATTTTCTAGCCTATCAAATTTCTTTGAGATCCTCAGTCTGTTGTGTAGTGTTAGCTATTCTATATTTTCACCTAACCCTATGTACTTTGTATTATCTTCAGATCTGATAATCATACATCTCTTTGTTTATTGAGGCCATTAATAAAAATATTGAACAGCGTGGAAGTCAGTAAAAAAAAAATGGAGCTTTTGTACTAGAGATTTCCTACCAAGTTGATACCAAATGATCCTTGTTTTGAATCTAGTTATTGAAACAGTTCTAATATTTTGTCTAGTCTATAATTCTCCATCTTCTTCACACAGATATTACATAATGCTTTAAAAATGCTTTGTACAAATCTAAATAAAATGTGTACTGCATTTCTTTATTCCCTCCATTCCTCAAAGAAAATCTAACAAGGAAGCAGTGCTGGCTCTTTGTAATCACAGCTTCCTTTTCAAGATGTTACCAGAGATGTTTCCTAACAACCTCTAATTATCTGATATAAAACTTTACCAGGAATTGAAGTCAAACTCACTGTCCTATAGTTTTTTGAATTTTATTCTCTTTCTTTTTTTTCTTTTTGAAAATTGGAGCACTTTTTCTGAAGAACTTTTGCATCTCTCCCATTTTCCATAATCTTTCCAAAATTACTCATTCTGACTTAGCAATCAAAGCTACGAGTTCTTTCATTACGAAAAAATATAGTTCATTGAACCAGGTAACTTCAATTCATCAAAGCCATCTAGGTGCCCTTTGATTTTCTCCTGAATTAGCTTAGGAAATCAAACCCTGCTGGCCACTTTTTATTCTACCATTCCATTGAAAAGATAATTCTTCTTGGAAGGAAAAAGAAAGGCAAAACAAAAATTGAGCACCTCTTTTTTCTTTCAGTTGTCAGTTACCATCACCCTTTCCACTTCCAGCAGGTCTCATCTCCCTTCTTAGAGGGACTAACTTTCTTTCCTTCACTAACTAAAATGTAAAATGCCTTTTGTATTTGCTTTACTTGCTAACCTCAGCTCCTTATGAACTCTAACACTTACATTCAACTAGGCTGAATTTTCAATATATAATTTTAGAAGAATTTAAGTTGGTTTTAATTTCCCTGTGTGCCCATATCAGTAGTATTAGACAGCATCCAAGTTTTTCTACTTGTTGGAATAATTTCTTTTTGTGGATTTTTTTTTTATTTTAGAATTTCATTCCTAAGAGATTCTCTTTCTTCTTTAGCTGACTTCCCAAAGGATATATAGTCCATGAGATTCTACCTATGCGTCCTGTGACACCTTTGAAAATTGCACTATAAGTTCTTTTCTATAAAATCTATAGCTACTCAAAGAAATTGGTCTAATAACACATTTTATCAAAAAATGGAAATATTAGACCTAATTATATTCATCTTTCTTATCTCTCTTAGTAGACTTGAACCTAAGCCTTCCTGACTATACAGTCTTTGACATAACTTTGAATTTCCCATACCTGCATCCCCTTTAACCTGGAAATGTCTAGACCTCAGAAAAGTATTCATAGATGCATATGTACCAAAGCTTATTGGCATAGGATTCTTTCTTCATTGGTGGACATCACTACATGAAGGGCAGGGCAGAGTTGGCAAAAACCAGAGAGGAAAGAAATTTGGGGGTCTTCTAGCTTCAAGAGAAATGTGCAATGTGCAATGCCAACTTCTCTTTAGTTACTTGGGAGGGGACCAACAGAAAAGAAGTTGGCAGTTTCTATCCTATTTGTATCTTCAGCATGCTAAACTGGAGACTTCTGGGAATTTTCCCCTTGAGTGAGATCTAAGAATCTCTCTTGGTTGAGCCTCACATTGGAAGAGCTTCTTCAATATGTCTTGTCTGGTATATATTCTCATTTGTACACTCTGATTTCTGATTTACTGCTCACTTAGACAAATGAGTTTCTTTGCTATTTGCTATATACACTTACTGTGAAACTCTTATTTGGTAGGAAGAGAGTCAAGTCTTGGATATAAAACTTGGGGTCCCTCTTTGCTCATTAATGAATAGTGATTAGAAATTTAATGGAACCTAAAAATATCCCCCAGATGAATAATATTTATAGGAACAGACAAATATAATTCTAGCCTGATGTCCTCTTTTCTCTGAGGAAAAATGAATGGACAGCCTCTGGCTTCAACTTCTTGCTTTCCATCTTGGCAGTAATTAACATGTCCTTTGGAGAAGGGTGGAGGGAGTAAATGCTAGAGATTTCTATTCTGGCTTCCCTGCATACCACATCAAGACAACCACATTACATGTGGGGTCTTTTCTGAGATAATATTGTGCCCTTTGCTTCAGAAAGGACCTTTTGGAAAGATTCTCTACCTGGGATTTTTGTTTTAATTTTTTGAGCTATACCTGATGCTGAAATACTGATTTTTAAAAAACCATTCCACTATTTGTTAGAGAAGTCACCAATAATTGTTGAGACCAGCCAAAGACTGAAGGAATCTATTCCAGAGAGCCATTCTTTTTTCTCTCTCTCTCTACCCCTTCACTACAAAAAAAAAAAAAAAAATTTCTCTTCTCTGGGGAAACAGGGCAGACACAACATATAGGAGAAAGAGTTGAAAACATAACTGCAGATTGTAGAGGATGAACCAAAGGGTGTGTGAAGATTGTTCATCTTCAATCTTTTTGAGAAAAGCAGAAATGAGGAACAAGTGGATCTTATACATTCAACCTTACCACTACTGAACAATGAGAAGTCTTTATCCTGGGTGTGCGGGAAGGAATGATTCTGGACTACTTTTGCTCTTCCCCTTACAATGAAGGTCAGGGTGAAGTCACACGGTAACTGAAACTACAGTTCAGTGTGGTCCCTCTTCCCCCTTTATGGTGGCTTGAAAAGAAGAAATAAGAAGTATCACCATCAATTCCCCCCCCCCAAAAAAAAGCCCCAACAAATCTTCATAGATGATATGCAAAGGACTTATAATAGCTGCTGGGTCTTGTGCCGCTAACACCCAAGATAGGACCAGCAGGAAAAAGAATGAAGGATATCCAGATAGAAAAGAGAAAAGAAACATAATCAGATGACAGAGCAATAGATCCTTTTCCTCAGGCTTACCTGGGAGAGAAATCTTCCATTTCCAAAGTAGCCAATTAAGTCCTGCTCCCATACAGTGAATTTGAGCTTGGTACTTGCTTCCATCTAAATGCCCGCTGGGTAGAAAGTGCTGTGAAGCTGAAGGAGAGAGGCTACCACTAATATAGAAGCTGTTCTGTACTGCTGATCTCTGTTTAAGTATTGACACTAAATTTAATGTGAGAAATCTGGAATCAGTAGATTGCCACTATTTAATAGAACTGTTCTTTTTCATTGAAATAGCTGCAAGGTGCTTTTTTTTTTTTTTTTTTTTTTAAACCAAACTCCCTACAGCCACTTAAGGTGATAGGCCTGTGTCTAAAATCTGCAAGTAGCTGATATTCATGGCTTCTTCTTTAACTGAGGCTGCAGATTTTCTTTTCACAACGGGTGAGTTAGCAATTCCATTGGGTTGATCCTAGCTATAACAAAGAGCCATGGGGAAATTTTGGGTGCCCTTTAAGATAAGGGACTTGTGGAAATTGCTTTTATGGGAATTGCCTATTCTAAAGGGAGCCCTAGAGAAGACATGCTCTGAATAGAAAGGATCATTTATTGCCTATGGTGAGGTCTTCAATGGTCAACCAGGATGTAGTTCCCAGAGAGAAAATGAAAAATTGAAAAAATTAATTCCTGAGGCAGGCAGGGAAAAGGCACTGATGGAGATAAGTTTAGCTCTATGGTCTCACCTGTTGGGGAGATCATACAGTCAGAAATTCAACTTATGTCAAACCCCAGAGGTCCACCTTTTGCAGGGGTCTTAGATAGTTTCACTTGCCATGTCTTGGCAGAAATCCCAGTCATGTCCCTGAGGTTAAATTTTCCCTAAAAAACTACTTATGGGTCATCTAATGGCTATTGCCTTCCTTTGGGTCAATTTGCCACAGCACTCTGCCTCATGGTGTTTTTTCCCCTTAACTCCCCCATGCCATGTGGTCTCTCCTAACTCCACTATCACTTATGGTGTGTCTCCTGACCCCACTTCTCCTTATAGCTAACTCTTTAATGGTACATGTCCTTTCAGGATTAGCCTGTCAGCTAAAG
The DNA here is from genome assembly GCF_902635505.1 of Sarcophilus harrisii. Classification (NCBI taxonomy): domain Eukaryota; kingdom Metazoa; phylum Chordata; class Mammalia; order Dasyuromorphia; family Dasyuridae; genus Sarcophilus; species Sarcophilus harrisii. The sequence continues at coordinate 149,527,392 of NC_045431.1, forward strand.
GCATGTCCCAACTTCATGGAGTGCTCCCTTTCTATTGGATAACTGTGACTTTCACTGAGGAACTTCTCTTTCTATGCTTCTCCAACTCTTATTTCATATTTCCCATTCCTGATGTCTAGTATTCTTTCATTTTGTCTGTAACCTCTTTCCTATCTACCTTTTTGTTTCAAGCCAATCTCAATGGTCTTGTGATGAAGAGAACCATCTACACTCAGAGAGAAGACTGTAGAGACTGAGAGTGAATCACAATATAGTATTTTTTTTTGCTGTTGTTTACTTGCATTCTGTTTCCTTTCTCATTTTTTTCCCTTTTTGATCTAATTTTTCTTGTGCAGCATGATAATTGTGGAAATATATATAAAAGAATTGCACATGTTTAAACATATATTGGATTACTTGTCATCTAGGGGAAGGGATGGTAAGAAAGGAGGCAGAAAAATTTGGAACACAAGATTTTGCAAAGATAAATGTTGAAAATTATCTATGCATGTGTTTTGAAAATAAAAAGCTTTAACAAAAAAATGAATTTATCTTTTACCAAAGAGAATGGCCATTATGAATTCTTCATATGACCTAACTCCAGCTCTTGGTATCTACCATCATCTGGTATCTACATCACCCAAACTATTTGGATGGCCTTATGCATTGAAGAATCAGTGTATGAGGAATCACTGGGACCCAGGCCAGTTTGATTATTTAAGAAAGGGGTGGTATCTAGGCAACTCCATGTCCCCAGTCCCTGTAGGGACAGTTCTATTTAGAAAACTCAGTATATGATGAATTTCTATTTGAGATGGAAAATAGTTTCTTTTGTTTTTGCTCTTTTTTTTTCTTGTGGACTGAGAGAAGCCCTATGAGGCTAAGACTAAGCAAACAGAGATACTTGGCAAACTTTGTCAAATGATTCTTATTTTGTTGAGTTGGCAAAGCTTTGTATTTGGGGATAATAATGATTTTCATGTGGGATTGTATACGCTTATATAACTGTTCTGAGACTCATTTCTGTGTAGTAATGAAGAAGCAAGTAAGAGCATATTGCTTAAATCTCCCCAGAGACCACAGTATTTTGAATTTGGGACAAGAACCTATGTTTTTTAAAAAATGCATTTCCATTTCTTTCCAGGAATAGCGAATTTCAATTTGGGGAAAAGCGTAAAGGGTCTTTAGAGCATCCCCAGATTGCCTAACATGGAGGTCTTGCCCAGATCATCCAACATGGAGGTACTCTGTGTCCCCTACGGTGTGTGTATAGTCTCCTTCATGGAAACTGTAGCCAGAATAGGTCAAAGCAGTGTGTGTCTTTAAAACTGGCCACTCTTAGATTGCTATTCTCTTTCTGGTTCTCTCTCATTCTAATGCACTCTCTTTCTTGCTACTTCCAGTGAGTGAAGATCACAACTCACACAGAACTCAGGAATCATGAACTGAACCAAGAAGGGGATATCCTCTCTTTTATTTTGGCTCCAAGAAATGGGCCTTTGGTCTCTATTCTGTGTTATTTTGGGTTTCAGGTCCTTCACACCAGGACTCATGATTCTGAACAGGCATGTTGCAATCAACCAACCTGGTAGAATGTCAAGTTTGGGGTGGGGGGCTGGATTTGAAACTGAGACATAATAAACTATGACCCTAATTCCCCTTCTCCTCCCCAGAGCTTTGGGGTACAAGAAGAGAACTAAGTCCACATAATGAGTGTGAAGTTTGTACATTTGTGTTTATACACTTAAAGTAAATCTTTCTCTGTAAAAGCTAAACTGTTTGTTGTTAAATGAAATTGGGGTACAAGGAACTATCCCTACCCTTGCAGAAATGATTTGTGGGGGCTCAAACTTTCCCTAAAGCTACTGGAGAAGCCTAGAAAAGAGGTGAAATGAAGCATATTAGGCCTTTCAAGCACTGGAGGCCAGTGTAATCAGTGTTACATGGAGTTTTCTGAATTTGACATTAGATAATTAAAAGGAAAATACATATATGTATACATATATAGATACACATATGTATATATATGCAAAATATAACATGCAAATATATATTTAAACATTTTTTCCTCCACTGTTTTATTATATCTATAAATATATTGTCTTTTTGCTGATTAAACATTTTGGTGAGAAAATTAGGGAGGAAAAAGAAAAAGATCAGCCACCATCTGTGGAGACATATCATTCACATAACCTAAAATGGAAGAACATGCAAATTTGTGGATGACCATTGTATGAAACCATCTATCAGTAAATTAGTGCCTTCTGAGGCCCAAGAGTTAATTTGGCGGTATTTGGGGCTTCTGAGGGGGTAGGGGTGGGGGTGGGGAGTTGGGATTACAATCAAATGTTCCCACCCTTTCCTAAGGGCAAGCAGAGTATCCCAAAACTCAATATTTTCTTTAATAGTAGCTGTTCACCTCACAGGCTTTGTTCTTAAAAGGTATTTAAACTTTTAATTATGCCTGTAAGTAGGTGCAATAATGTCTTAAAACCATACACTTAGCAAATTGAAGGCAAGGTTACATGGGACTTTAATTTCAGGTGCCAACTTTTTTCAGGTCAGAGTTTAACAAATTCTTGGTATTTTCTAGCAGTACTTATATGTAGAGATTTTTTTCTGTCTTCTATTCCTGAGATGATTTTAATAGCTTAGTAAAATAAAAATAAGTTTTTTGATTTGCCACTTCTCAATGCCAAGGTCGTGGTTGTCATTTTAAATGGGTTAGGTGTACTAGCTTTGGTTCATTGGCATGGTTCTGCCCTAGAGAAACCACAATTCCAGAAATAAGTTAAAAAAAAAAAAAGAAAGAAAAAGAAAATATATGTCATGAATTTTAAATAAGAGGTGATATGGTTCAATTAGGATGAAAATATATGATTCTGTGAAGATATTTTTTCCCTGAGATTTTAAAGTAGGAATAAAATGTTTTGCCATGTTTTACTTGGCAATGTGTTGAATTTTCATAGCAAGCCAGAGGAGGCAGCTGGAGCAAAGAAGCCAAACAACTCTGTCATTCTCTGTCTTCTCCACTTCTTCCTCATTTAGTGAGTCCTTATTTGCTCTGCCCAGAATCTAAACCTATACAATCATTTAGTTCAGGGCTCCTCAAACTTTTTAAATAGGGGGCCAGTTCACTGTCCCTCAGACTGTTGGAGGGCTGGACTATAGTAAAAACAAAAACTTTTTTTTGTGGGCCTTTAAATAAAGAAACTTCATAGCCCTGGTTGAGGGGGATAAACATCCTCAGCTGCTGCATCTGGCCTGCGGGCTCTAATTTGAGGACCCCTGAAAGGCCCTCCTTATACAACAGATAAGTCATGAAAGATGAGTACAAGCTTTTAGCTTCCCCCTTTTTCATCTTCCATATGTTCTGGTTCCACAAAGCCATTGCTTTATTTCTTTTCTGCTTCTGTAAGATGCAATATAAATTTTCCTTCATTATTTTGGATTGTTCCAGGCAAGGGGAAAAAAAAAATATCAAAAGAAGGATGACTATAACACAAAAACTAAATACAATACGTGTAAATGAGTCAGTGCGTGTATATGATGTACATGCTCTACTTACACAAAAGAACACTTATGTGATCTTTCTTATCAAAGAAAACAGCAAACAGAAGTTAGAAAAGTTAAAAAGATTAGGATATGCCCTCAGAATACAAAATAGCAAGTGAGTTCTGTAATTATCAGCAAGATAAGCTTATCCAAGGGAAAAAGAAAAAAATATATCACAAAGGGAAATCCACTCTCTAGGGTTGCAAGCACAAAAACTCAGGATTCCTAATGGAAGACAATCCTCCAGGTCTGTGGCTCCAGGTTTCCTATTAGCCATTTAAATGGTTTTGCTTTGCTTCTCATGACTCATGTCTCCTAAGGTCCTTGCCAAGTGTGTCTCCAACAAAAATGAATTCCCTTCATAGGGGGCTCAGTCAATGAGGACTCACATTCTCTCACACATACTCAGTGTCCTCAAAACAGGTTTTAGGTTTGTCCATTAGGAAAACTGACCCAGGCTTTGGTCATTATAGTCAGTCAATGAATGTTTATTAAACAATATCAGACAATGTTAAATGTTGGAGACACAAGCAGATTTAGACATATATAAATGTGGACTGGAAACCCAACTACTTAACATTTGGAATTCAACCAGAATGAGCTGCCCCAGGAAGTGGTGGGATCTCTCATCTGCAAGTGGTTTCTGCTGGAGGTCTATGTGTTAGGAAATTACAGAGTTGATTCTTGGATACAAGTTAAATTAGATGCCTCTGAATTCCCTTATAATGTTTGGACTGTGATACTCTTTGATACTAAATCGTGTCAGTGCCTAATTGAGAGCTAACAAACAAATTTCAGACAGAGACATGAGTAATTAATTGATATATTTTCCATCATATTGTTCTAGTTTAAGAGAAAGCAAGTGAGAGTGAGATGAAAATAGCAAAACATAAAATATTTTAAGGACTGGAGTTGAAGGGTTAGAGCTGATTTACAGTAAATAGCGTTACCTCCAGTGACAGGCCCTCTAATCCTTACTCCCTGACTTAGAATCCTAGAAGGAAAGCTATAAGGAATTTCAAAAGCCAACTTAACCATCCCTTTCATTTTATAATTAAGGAAACTTAGGCTCAGAAATTTATTGAATTCACCAATGTCATACAGATTCTCTGATTCTTAAATCAGTAATCTTTCCACAATACTATGATAGTCTTTAAAGAATTCCTTTGAAAAAGTTGTAGGATGCAAAATAAATCCACATAAATCATCAGCATTTTTATACATCACCAACAAAATCCAACAGCAAGAGATCCAAAGAGAAATTTCATTCAAAATAACTGTCGATTGTATAAAATATTTGGGAATCTATCTGCCAAGGAAAAGTCAGGAACTATATGAGCAAAACTACAAAACACTTTCCATGCAAATGAAAGTCAGATCTAAATAACTGGAAAAATATTAAGTGCTCTTAGATAAGTAGAGTGAATATAATAAAAATGACTAGACTACCTAAACTACTCTATTTAGTGCTATACCAGTCAAACTCCCAAGAAACTATTTTACTGACCTAGAAAAAATAACAACAAAATTCATCTGGAAGAACAAAAGGTAAACAATATGAAGGGACTTAATGGGGGAAAAAAAGCAAATGAATATGGTCTAGCTGTACCAGATCTAAAACTATATTATAAAGCAATGGTCACCAAAACCATTTGGTATTGGCTAAGAAATAGACTAGTTGATCAGTGGAATAGGTTAGGTTCACAAGACAAAATAGTCAGTAACTATAGTAATCTAGGTGTTTGACAAACCCAAAGACCCCAGCTTTTGGGATGAGAATTCACTATTTGACAAAAACTGCTGGGAAAATTGGAAACCAGTATGGCAGAAACTAGGCATTGACCCACACCTAACACCATATACCAAGATAAGGTCGAAATGGGTTCATGATCTAGACATAAAGAATGATATTATAAGCAAATTAGAAGAACACAGGATAGTTTACCTCTCAGATCTGTGGAGGAGGAAGGAACTTGTGACCAAAGAAGAACTAAAGATCATTATTGATCCCCCCAAAAAATTTTTTTGATTATATTGTTATGTTTTTGTACAAAGTAAAAGCAGACAAGATTAGAAGGGAAGCAATAAACTGGGAAAACATTTTTACATTCAAGGGTTCTGGTAAAAAGCCTCATTTCTAAAATATATAGGGAATTAACTCAAATTTATAAGAATTCAAGCCATTCTCCAACTGATAAATGGTCAAAGGATATGAACAATTTTCAGATGAAGAAACTGAAACTATTTCTAGCCATATGAAAATATGCTCCAAATCGCTATTGATCAGAGAAATGCAAATTAAGATAACTGAGATATCACTACACACCTGTCAGATTGGCTAAGATGACAGGAAAAGATGATGATGTGTCCCGTCCAGCGGGACTCAGTTATTCAGGGGATCGAGTGGGACCCAGCCTGAAAGAGAAACGAGCGAGAAAGAGGAGGGAGACCGAGCAAATTTTGTCACGGCTCAACTTTATTCATGCAAAGGGTCTTGTTTTTATGCTATACTGCTATGTGAGACCATTATCTCTGTGTCAAAGTTCACATGGTCCTTGTAGTTAATGTTCTTCCTAGGACCCCTCGGGTCATTGTGCTCTGTGGTTAATGTTCTTCCTGGGACCCCTCGAATCATTGTGCTCTAAAAGCATTTTTCTTCAAACAGGTGTGTTTAACTAAGAGTGCAGTTGCCTTTGGGGAGGGGAGAAGGCCACCTGAACAAAGATTGTTAAAGGAGGGGGTGTTGGTTCCTGACAATGATGAATGTTGGAGGGGATGTGGGAAAACTGGGACACTGGAACTGTGAACAGATCCAAACATTCTGGAGAGCAATTTGGAACTATGCTCAAAAAGTTATCAAACTGTGCATAGCCTTTAAAGCAGCAGTGTTTCTACTGGGCTTAGAAAAGAAATACTAAAGAAGGGAAAGGGTCCCACATGGGCAGAAATGTTTGTGGCAGCCCTTTTTGTTGTGGCAAGAAACTGGAAACTGAGTGGATGCCCATCAATTGGAGAATGGCTGAATAAATTATAGTATATCAATGTTATGGAATATTATTGTTCTGTAGGAAACAACCAATAGGATGATTTCAGAAAGGCCTAGAGAGACTTACATGAACTGATGCTAAGTGAAGTTAGCAGAATCAGGAGATCATTATACCCAGAAACAACAAGACTATAAGATCATCAATTCTGATGGATGTGGCTCTTTTCAACAATGAGATGATTCAAACCAATTCCAATTGTCCAGTAATGAAGAGAGCCCTCTACACCCAGAGAAAGGACCATGGAAACTGAGTGTAAACTGCAACATAGCATTTTCATTCTTTCTGTTATTGTTTGCTTGCATTTTTGTTTTCCTTCTCAGTTTTGTTTCCTTTCTTTCTAGATCTGATTTTTCTTGTGCAGCAAGATAACTGTATAAATATCTATACATATATTGGATTTAACATATATTTTAACATATTTAACATGTATTGAATTACCTGCCATCTGGGGGGGGGGAAGGAAAGAGGGGAAAATTTGGAACAGAAAGTTTTGCAAGGGTCAGTATTGAAAAATTACCCGTGCATATGTTTTGTAAATAAAAAGTTTTCATTAAAAAAAGGAAAAAAATTTCCTTTGAAAGAAAATGTCATGATCTGGTAAATGATCAAATTCTAGAGCAATAAATTAGAAAACAAATTATATATACCTCTGAAGAAAACAACTATATATAATTATTTTTACTATTGTTAATGTTATATTTTCCACTGTTTAAAGCATTCCATTGAGTGATGCTTTACACTATATGTCATCTTTAATATTAATGTGTATCTGATATACCCCTACATTATTTTCAAGGGACTGAAAATTCAAAGTTTCAGAGTCAAAAAAAATATATTACAAGCACACACAAAAAAATTAAAAATCTAAGGAACCTCATTCAGCATCACACAAGATTTCTCAACTAACACCTGAAGAAGAAAAGAACTTGGAATATAAAACTTCAAAACTGAATTGTAATGTCACAAGGGATAAAATGAATCTTTATTAAAATAGAGGTGTTCCAAACATTGTTGATGTAATGAGCAGAGCTAAATAGATTTTTAAAATACAGCCATAGGGATAAATATTAAAAAGTAAATAAAAATGAGAATACTGAAGTGACTATACAAAACTGAGGTATTTAAATTCATGAAAGGGCAGAGTAACTAAATAATAAAAGAAGCTTGAATATGTGGTTTTGTGATGTTTTGATGATCTTAATAAAGAAAAAGAAAAAAAATGATTATGGTGGAAAATAAAGAAGGAAGAAAGGAAAGGAAAGAAAAAAAAAGTAAGGAATATTATATATCCATGGTGGTCTTCATAATTACAGATATGGGAAGGAGGATCCTACCAAGGATAGCATCCTCTGTCAGCTGCAGGAATTGGCAGTGTTCTGGGAGTGAGGCACAGTGAAGAAGGGAAAAGCATGAGGCCTTTCCAAGACATTGGTGTAAATGGCCTAGAAGGGAGAGCCTGGAATGGATAAATCAGAAGGTTTTATTTCATGAGGAATACAAAGTTAGAAAATAATTCAATAATTATAGACAGAAAGAAGGTCTAGAGCAGATAGAAAAGATGGATAATGAAGAGAGTAAGAAGAATTTTCTCTGGAAAGATATTCCCAAAAATGGAAAAAAAAAAAAAACTAACAAAAAGAACAAGTTGAAAGTAAAGTGAAAGATGGACAATCTACTTGATAAAGTGAGGGAGGGAAGGGGAAGAAATAATTAGATAAAAAGAAAAAAAGGAATAAATAAGTTCAGCTCCAAAGAGAAAGGAGGGAAGAGAACCAGTGGGGAAAGAGTTATATTTTAAAAGGTTAAAGCATACAGGCAATGTATCTGATAAAGGTCTCATTGTTAAAATATGTAAAGAATTGTTTTAAATTTATAAGAATACAAAACATTCTTGAATTGATAAATACTCAAAGGATATGAACAGACAATTTTCAGATGATGAAATTAAAGCCATCTATAATTATATGAAAAAATGCTCTAAATCTCTATTGATAAGAGAAATGCAAATTAAAGCAACTCTGAGATACCACTTCACACCTCTCAGATTAGCTAAAATGACAGGAAAAGATAATGATAAATATTGCAGGTATTAGTAATATACTCTTGACACTGAAAATCAGATATTGAGGAAAATGTATTAAGAAAGAATCTTAAGGAAGTGTCTTAACGTTTCTAGACAGAAGCGGGCCTCACTCTTCTTCAGGAAGAGGGAGCACTGAGCACAGAAGTGGGAGAATCTTTATACTTGGCACAGTGTGGCACAGTCCTTCCTTTCAGAGAATGGATTGGTCCGTTTCTTCGGGTTATAATCTTTCTGATACACCCACTACATGTTTCCCCTTAATATGTATAAAACATGTTCTCCCCCCATCATACATCCCATGTCCTAAAATGGTGGAAAACTCCTCCTATGGGGTGTGTAGCTTAATATTCAATTAACCTCTTAAGCAGGCTCAGTAGTGATTTGGTTAAGTCAGGTCACTGACCCCAACTAGTTTGGGCTGGATTGATTATTATCTTGAATTTGTGGTTTTCTCAAAACACTGAAAACCCAACTTTTCAGCATTTCTCACACAGGGGATGTGGGAAAACTGAGACACTAATGCATTGTTGGTGGAACTGTGAAATGATCCAACCATTCTGGAGAGCAGTTTGGAACAATACCCATAGGACTATAAAACTGGGCATACTCTTTGACCCAGCATTGCCATTATTGGGACTGTATCCCAAGGCAATCATAAAGGAGGGGAAAGGATCCATATGTGCAAAAATGTTTGTAGCAGCTCTTTTTGTAGTAGCAAAGAATTAGAAGATGAGTAGATGCCCATCAATTGGGGAATGGCTGAACAAGTTGTAACATATGAAGGTAATGAAATATTATTGTTCTATAACATAATAAAAATATTTAGGGATCAAAAACAAAAGACACAGATCTAAAAGGAGATTTAACAATAAAATCCTAAATAATGAATAGATCAAGGAACAAATAATAGAAACAATAATTATGTGAAGGAAAATTATATTGATATAATGAAAATTTCTGGGATGCAGCTAAAGCAGTCCTCAGGGGGTAAATCTTATCCCTATAAACCTACATTAACAAAACAAAAAAAAAGAAAAGAAAATTATTGAACTAAGTATGCACATCAAAGTTAGAAAATAAACAAACTAATCTAAAATAAGCACAAAGGCAGAAATATTAAAAATTAAAGGAGGAATAGATAAATTAAAAACAAAAAAATACAAACGACAACTAATGAAGTTTTTGAAAAGACTAATGAGTAAAGTTTAAAAATCTGATTAAAAAGAGGAAAGCAGAAAATAATAGAAAAAAAAAGATCAGGATAAATAGAAAGAACAATCAGAATATATATTTGGGGGAATTCGCTCATATGATAGAATGTCTGCTTAGTATGAGAGAAGTCATGGGATCAAGGTCCTCATCTTCCAACTTCATTTTAAGGCATCTAGGTGGCACTGCAGTGGATAGAGTTCTATGCATAGAAATTTACCTTAGTTCTAAATTGACCTCAGATACTTTATGATCCCAGTCAAGTCATTTAATCCTGTTTGCCTTAGTTTCCTCATCTGTAAAATGATCTAAAGAAGGAAATAGCAAATCACCTAGTATCTTTGCCCAAATGGGATCACAAAGAGTAAGACATGATTGAAAATGACTGAACAAAAATATGCTAACAAAATTTGAGACACAAAAGAAATAGAGTAATTATTTCAAAAACAGGAGTTATATATCCAAATCATCATAACACAGATATAGATCTTAAATAACCCAATCTCAGAAGAGAAAATACATCTTGTTGTAAAGAATCTCAGCCTCTTCCCACATTAAGCAATTTTTAGTTCATCAGCAAAGGTTTCAAATGATTTTTAGGTGGACAGAACTGACACCAGTTCTCCACTTGGGTCCAAACTCTTTCTAGAAGGTTTAGTGGAGTCCTATGTAGCTCCCACACACACATATTATCCTGTCCCAGCATACTGTATTTTCCTAAGTTCTCTGGTCCAACACTGGCATTTTAGAACTTTGCAGTGCTTGTTCTGGGGGATTGGTTTCTGTAGTTTAGAAGTCCAAGATTTTGGGAAGAGATGGGTTTGGGGTATGAGTTCTGCCCCTATCTCTCTGTTCTTTCTTGTGCAGCACAGTGCTGCTGGTTGTTGTGGCTCTTGGCAAGTTTCTGCTCCTGAAGGGCTGTTATGGCATTGGATCTTTTGTGACCCAAGCAAACTTCAATCATCCAGAGCTGGGTCTCCAAGGTGTGGAGTTGAATTTTGTTGCAAGTTCATATGTGTCAAGTCGTTAAGTCAGGTAGTGCATCCTCACTACCAGTTGCATGGGGATGGAGGTGGGGAAGGGAGGAATGCTGAGTGAGATCAATAGGTATCAGTTGATGGGTTTTGTTTTTCTTTTTAACATTCTTTTAGACTCGGAGTGTCCTAAACCATGGAACCAGCTGAAGCTGCTTTCTTTTCTTTTTTTTTTATAAAGTTGCTGCATAATTTCTGTTTTGGAGAGGTCTCAGAGATTATGTGGTTGAGGGAAAACATCTAGGTCTCCATCTTGTTGCTCACCAAGTCAAAAAATTGTGTTCTGGTTTATAATTCTTTCTGCTATCTTCTTTATCCTATTAATAACTATGGCTTTTCATTGTATATTAGTAATCTTCTATATTTATTGTTTTATACTTTACTTTCTTTGTTTTCAGGCTGTTCTTTAAGAATTTGTTTTGCTGGAGCAGCTAGGTAGTACAGTGGATAGAGCACCAGCCCTGTAGTCAGGAGGACCTGAATTCAAATCTGGTCTTAGACACTAACACTTCCTAGCTGTGTGATCCTGAGCAAATCACTTAACCCCAATTGCCTCAGCAGAGAAAAAAAAAAAGTTCGTTTTGCTTATGACTAAGTCTTCCCTCATTCTACACTCCCTCTTTTCCTTTAACCTTTAACCTTTTAATCCCTGCTTCTTTCATTTAACCCCTCTCTCCTATTTCCCAGTTGAGTGGAGTCTATTTCTGTATTCAACTCGATGTATATGTAGGATGAGTTGACATGAGTGAGATTCCAGAAATCACCTCACTCCACTCCTTCCCCAACCCTATTATATGAGATAATTTTCTCCATTTTTCCTTTCTTCCCTCTCAATGTATTCCTCTTCCCCTTCCTTTTCATTCTTTTTTTAAGATCATAAAAATATTTAAAAACCCATAGACCCTATTTCTTTTCTTTTTGGTTATGTAACTTCTTTAATTTCTTTTTTTTTCATTCTTGTCACTTTTATGCTACAATAACATTATATTATCTTTCTCTATCACAATATATTCAGCTATCTCCCAACTACTAAATATGTTAGACATGAATTTTTAACATTATAAAAATCTTTCAACAGATTTTTTTGTACAAATGATTCTTTTTCTTTTCTTCTAACAATATCCTTAGGAAATGAACTTTTAGGATTTTTTATTGAAGTAAATTTATTTATTTTTAATACACGTTGCTTTATGAATCATGTTGGGAGAGAAAAATCAGAGCAAAAGATAAAACCATGGGAGAAAGTAAAAAACAAAACAAAACAGAAAAAAGATGTGAACATAGCATGTGTTGATTTACATTCAGTTTCCTTAGTTCTTTTTCTGGATGCAAATGGCATTTTCTGTCCAAAGTCTATTGGAATTGTTTTGAATCACTGAACCACTGAGAAGAATCAAGTCTTTCATAGTTGATCATTGCACATTCTTGCTGTTTCTGTGTACAATGTATTCCTGGTTGTGCTTGTTTTGCTCAGCATCAGTTTATGTAAATCTTTCTAGGCCTTTCTAAAATCAGCTTGTTCATCCTTTTTTAGAAAAAATAATATTACATTACCTTCATATACCACAACTTATTCAATCATTCTCCAGTTGATGAGCATCTATTCATCTTCCAATTCTTTGCTACCACAGAAAGAGCTGCTACAAACATCTTTGCACATGTGGATCTTTTCCCTCCTTTATGATTTCCTTGGGATACAGACCCAATAATGGCAATGCTGGATCAAAGGGTATGCACAGTTTTATAGCTCTTTGAGCATAGTTAGAAATAACTCTTCAGAATGGTTGGCTCATCTCACAGCTCCATCAACAATGCATTAATGTCCTAGTTTTCCCACAATCCTGTAATATTTATCATTATCTTTTCCTATCATCTTAGTCAATCTGAGAAATGTACCTCAGAGTTCTTTTAATTTGCATTTCTCTAATCAATAGTGATTTAGAGCATTTTTTCATATAACCATAGATGGTTTTAATTTCATCATCTGAAAATTGACTGTTCATATCCTTTGAACATTTATCAATTAGATTTGCAGTCTTATAAATTTGATGCAATTCTTTATATATTTAAGAAATGATTCCTTTATTAGAAATACTGACTATAAAATTTTTTCTCAGCTTTGTACTTTGTACTTCCCTGTTAATCTTGTTTCTGTTGGTTTTGTTTGTGCAAAAACTTTTTAATTTAATGTAATCAAAGTTATCCATTTTGCCTTTCATAATGTTCTCTAGTTCTTCTTGGGTCATAAATTCCTTCCTTCTCCAGAGATCTGATAGGTAAATTATCCCTTGTTCTCCTATTTTGTTGATAGAATCATCCTTTATGCTCAAATTATGTATCCATTTTGACCTTATTTTGGTATGGGATGTGAGATGTAGATTTATGCCAAGCTTCTGACATTATTTTCCAATTTTCCCAGCAATTTTGGTCAAATAGTGAGTTCTTATTCCAGAAGCTGGAGTTTGGGGATCAAATACTAGATTGCTATAGGCCTTGATTATTATGTCATGGATATCTAATGTAATTCACCAGACTCACTTTCTAATTATACTGCCTCTAATAATCCCTGATTGAATCCTCACGTGAAACATAGTTTATCTTTGGTTAGTTCTTCATGATTGTTTTCTCATATTTACATATTTATTTTTCTCTTCACTCCTTTGTTTTCAAAATTTCTATGTAGCTCTAGTCATTTCATTGGGAATGTTAGGCAGTCCTTTTGAGTAAGCTCTATTATTCCTTGTATAGAATTATACTCAGTTTTGTTGGGTATGTTACTTTAGTTAGAAAACTCCTTTATAGTGGTAGTTTCTAAATTACATGTGATGTTGACTATGGAACTTAAAGTACTGAATTCTTCCTTTTGGCTGCTTCTAGTAATTTTTTTTTTCTTTGACCTAGAAGCATTGGATTTTGGCTAAAATGTTCCTGGGAGTTTTCATTTGGGGATTTTTTTTTCAGGAAGTAATGCGTGATTTTTTTCTATTTCCATCTTGCCCTCTGATTCTAAGAGATTTCATCAGTTTTCTTTTGTGATTTACTTGAACTAAGGTTCTTTTTCATGTTCATGGTTCTTGAGCAGTTCAGTGACTCTTAAATTATCTCCTTGTTTTTTTCCAGGTCATTTTTTAAAATAATACTCTCTCCCAGTTACATTGTCAAAAAAAATTTTAGAATTCATTTTTACAAGATTTTGAGTTCCAAATTTTTTTCTTTTCCCTTACCTCTTCTGAAAATGATAGTCAGTTTGATTCACATGTGCTATCATATAAAGCATATCACCATATTTGAAATATGAAACAAGAAATAGATCAAAAGGAAAAAATGAGAAAGATTAAAATAAATAAGAAAAATAGGCTTAGATCTGCGTACAGAATCCATCAGCACTTTATCTACATTTTCATTCCTCAGTCCTTTGTTCAGATAAGAATAAAGATCTTTGCATTGCTGAGAAGAGCTGAATCAATCATAGCTGGAACAACAAAGTTGTTCTATTGGAGTAGTAGTTTCCCATTTTTCTCACCTCCTCTCCAACATTTATCACTTTCCTTTTTTGTTCCAGATCATTTCTACAGGATACCCTAAATTTTCTTCTATTTTTTCCAGTCTTTAACATTGTCTTAGTATTTCTTCATTTTGCATTGTCATTAGTTTCTATTTGAATTTGAATTTTTTTAATTAAGGTTTTGTACCTCTTGCTTCAAGATACTATTTCTCTTTTATTATCTTTCTTCCAAAGTTCTAATTACTTTTCCTATTTTTCCTTTGCACTGCTTTTATTTGACCTTAAAATTATTTTTAGCTTTTTCTTCAAAAATAAAAACAAAAATAACTTTTAATTCATCTCTTTGAGGCACTCTGGTTAGATTTGGGTTCTCAAACCATATTTTTTTTTGGAGGTTTTACATGGAGATGTCTTGGAATCATTCTCTTCTTTTGTATCTTGAATTGACCTGTCACTATTATAGCTCTTTTTGATGAAATTTTTGTTTAATTTTTATTTTTTGCTTAGTCCAATCTACTTCCTAATTTTGGATTTTATGCTAACATCAGGCATTGTACACTTGTGGGTGGGAAGAGGGGATTTCTGAGCTTAGTTCTTGTGTTCTTGGGTCCGAGTGTTTTCTTGGTGTATTGATGTTGGGTTTTCCCGAGATTTCAGATATCAATCAGGCTGGGAACCTGCAAGCTTTCAATACTCCCCAAATCGTGTGCTCTGGGGCAAAGTTTGCTTCCTACCCTACTGGTTTGGACTCTGCAAGTTGCTTACCTAGGTTTGGATTTGAGCAATACATCTATAGGCTCATTTCTGCTTGGGAGTTCCAGGGGACTACTGCTGGATTAGATGGGATGTTCTATAGCTTCAGAATGACAGAATTGCAGATTATTTTTTCATTTAGTAGTCCTGCTCTGGACCTTTCCAAAAAAACCCTTCCCCTCTTTCGTAACTTCCCTATTACTGTGGAGAATCTACCATTTTTCCAATCTTCCAGACTGATCTCTCTTCACTCTTTTTTTTTTTAACTACCAGTGTCCAAATACATATCGAATCATTTATCAAGTCTTATCCTGTCTACTTTTGTAATATCTCTTGTATGTAGTAGGGAGAAAGGTTGCTTCTGACACCCCAACCATCCTAGTGCAAGTCTTAATCACCTCCCACTTGGAGTGTAGCAATAGCATGAATAGCATGCTGGTTGGTCTCCCTACCTCAAGTCTTTCTCCACCCCAATTCTTCCTCCATTCAGTTGACAAACTAAAGAGTAAGTCTAATCATATCATATGATGCTTCCTATCCATTGTTCAATAAATTATAATAGCTCCTTCTTACCTCCAGGAACAAATATAAAATTCTCTGTCTAGCATTCAATGCCCTTCAAAATCTAATACTTTCCTACCTTTCCAGTCTTCTTAAACTATAGTACCCTCGGTAGTACTCTGTGAACCAATGACATGGACTTCTTTGCACTGGATACTCCACCTCATGATTCCAGGTATGTTAACAGGATGTCCCTCCTTTCTGGAATGCTGACCCTCTTCATCTCTACTTCCTGGCTTCCCTAGCTTCCCTCAAGTATCAACTAAAGTTCTATTTTCTTTAAGAAACCTTTTTAATCCTAAAACCTTCAATATATCTTGTCTACATTTTGTTTGTACATATTTGTTTGCCTGTTGTCTCCCCCAAAAGACTGTGGGCTCCTTGAGAATAGGGACCACCTTTTGATTTTATTTATATCTCTAAATACTAGCTAACTTAACCATATTTATTTTTACATTTCCCTTGTCTGAGATCATGATATTCACTCTAGCTTTTTTTGGATGTTCTGATATATAATAGATTTCATTTCAGCCATTCATTTTTCTAGTATGTGAGAATATTTATATTGCAAGTAGGTTTCTTGTAAATAACATTTTGTTTGATTCTGCTCTTTGACTGCTGAACCCCACCCCTTTATGAATAAATCCTTTTTACATCTTTTTTTAATTCCTTATTTTTATCCTGAACACACCAAATAAAACAGACATTTCCACATTCATGGTAGAACAGAAAAATAGGACTGCACATCAAACTGCAGATCTTCATTATGTACAGTTTTCCTTTTCTAAATACATAATAAATTCAACCAGTAGTTTTCAAAGCTGAACTTCTTGTTTAAGCTTCTTTCTGGCTTCCCCTTCATTATCTTCTCTGTTTTGAAATAACAATAAGAAGAACAAACTAAAATATACCTCAATTACCTTCACTTATTTCTTTTTGGTTTTGTTTCCATATATCACTATCTCAACTCATCTGACTTCCATTTAAAAAAAAAAAAAAAAGGAAAGAAAAGAAAAAAAGCCTTTGTAGCAAATATATCAAGCAAAATAAAATCCCACACTGTGAAAATGCATGGCTATTCTATATCATGAATCTATTTGCTCTACCCTTGTAGATTCTGTCATTTTCCTTTTTTGTAAACTCTGACAATTTGGTGGGTGTAAGGTGAAACATGAGAGGTGTTATAATTTTAATTTCTCTAATTATTAGTGATTAGAGCATTTTTAAATGGATATCAATGTTTTGGATATGTTTCCCTAAAAGTGCCTATTCAAATTCATTGATCATTTATCAACTGCAGAGTGACTTGTATTCTGATAAAGTTGAATCAGATTGAATATGTTTGAAATAGAAAACCTCAGAGAAACTTGTAATAATTTGTAACATTTTAGCTACATTGTATTTGTGTAAATATTTAACATTTTAATTAAGTACATTGGATTTTATACAATCTGAGTTGTTCTTTTATCTTCTGTAATAGTCTTTGCTCCTTCTTTGGGTCTTCTTTTGTCATAAGCTCTTCTACTATAAATAAATCTGAAAGTTAATTTCTTCAATGCTCTTCTAGTTTTTTTATAATTTGACTCTTAATGGTCTGATTCTTCAAGAGTGGAAAGGGGATGAGGGGCAGAGGTGGTGCTGTTTCTATTTTTGATTTGTCTTCTGTAATTGTTCTTCAAAGATTGCACCAAGATTCAGGAATGTGTGAAAGCCATCTATTTTGTTAAAAATCCTTTTTCACCCCATAAAATCATATTCAATTTCATAGGATGCTATTCTTTTTTCTAAAGTTTTTGGGTTTTGTCCAAACTTACATTTCCTTTGATTCATTTGCTTCATAACCTTGTGTACTTCAGACTGATCCTTGTTCTTTATTCTTTCTTCCTGGATATTTCTTGTACAATCTCCCACTGTAGCCCTTGGGTACTATTGCTTATCTTACTTTCATTACAGTGTGGTTGGTACTGCTTAGTCACAATCTTGGGTTAGGTCATTTGCTCCTGGTCCCATTTAAAATATAGTTCCTATCTGGAATGTTATCTGGATGATTCTTACATATACTTTTTTAGTCTTTCTACTTGCATCTCCAACTACCTACTGACCATATTCAAGTTAGATGTTCAGTAGACATCTTAAACTCAGCATGTTAAAATTGAACTAATCATTTTTGTTTCCAAACCCCACTTAACTCCAAATTTCTCTAAAACTGTCTAAGGCATCATCATCCTCCCACTCATCCACTTGCACCACAGAGATGGTATCTTCGACGCCCAACTCTCTCACCCCTCTCCCATATCCAATCTAGCCTGTCGATTTTATGTTTGTAATCTGTCTTGAATATGCCCTCTTCTCTTCTTTGACATCACCTCCACAACTGAACTATTGCAAAGTCCTGTTTGTTATTCTACCTATCACAAATCTTTCTGAATTCCAGTCAGTATTCCATTTATTTGTCAATATGATCTTTTAGAAGGGGAGATATGATCATAGCATCACCCCAGATACTCAAAATCTTGTGATTCTCCATTACCTCCAGGATCAAATATATAATTCTCTCATTTGTGTTCAAAGCCTTTTACTACCCACACCCTCCAAATTTCCAGATCAAAAGAGTTAACAAATATTACACACTTAGCATGGTTCCTGGAACCATATAGATTTATTAAGCAGGTTCTCAGTACATTCTTGTTTTCCCTTCCACTGCAGAACCATGCTACCCACCCAAACGCAGTGATTCAGGGACACTGGCCTCCATCTCTCCTCCAGGCATTTTTACTGGTTGTCCTACATACCTGTAATGTTCTCCCTCTCTGTCTCCTTCTCTTGGCTTTCCTTGGCTTCTTTCAAGGGAAACCTTTCCTTATCATTCCTGACTCTAGTGCCTTCCGTCTCTGTTGAAATTTTCTAATTTATCCTGTATGTAGTTTATTTGGAAGCATTTGTTTGCAAAGTTCCTTGTAGGCTGTGAGCTCCTACTCCATCACTGAGATGTCTGTTTTTCCTTGTATCCCTAGTACTCAGCTCAGTGCCTGGCACATAGTAGGTGTTTAATAAATGTTTATAGGCTTGACCTTAGAACCTGATTCCACCTCTTATAGTAATTGAGTAGGAGTCGGGCTTTACACTGCTTCTTATACCAGAAGTTCAAACTGGACCTTGCCCTTTTTCTGGCATAACCCTGACCCAGTGTTCTTGAAGTTCTTAGCCTATCTGCTGTCAAACTCTGTCTCCCCAGCTGAGATGTCCTCAGGCTTTGAAATGCCTTCTGGTATAGTCTTAGACTAGATAGAGTAGTTAACTGGTGTTTGTTTTCTTTAGTTTTTTTTTAGTTTTGTTGCATCTTTGTTTCATCTAAGTTTTTCATCATTCCTTTTTTGTCTTTCAGGTGAGCTAAGCTTAAGTTAAAATCTTTGACATCCATGATCTTTGCTAAAACTCTCCATATTTTTTAACAAAATAATAACTTGATAAGAAATCAAGCCATTCTTCAACTGATAAATGGTCAAAGGATATAAACAGACAATTCTCAGACAAAGAAATTGAAACTATTCCTAGCCATATGAAAAGATGCTCCAAGTCATTATTAATCAGAGAAATGCAAATTAAGACAACTCTGAGATACCACTACACACCTGTCAGACTGGCTACAATGACAGGGAAAGATAATGCGGAATGTTGGAGGGGATGTGGGAAAACTGGGACACTGACACATTGTTGGTGGAACTGTGAATACATCCAGCCATTCTGGAGAGCAATTTGGAACTATGCTCAAAAAGTTATCAAACTGTGCATACCCTTTGATCCAGCAGTGTTTCTACTGGGCTTATATTCCAAAGAGATCATAAAGAAGGGAAAGGGACCTGTATGTGCACGAATGTTTGTGGCAGCCCTCTTTGTAGTGGCCAGAAACTGGAAACTGAGTAGATGCCCATCAATTGGAGAATGGCTGAATAAATTGTGGTATACGAATATTATGGAATATTATTGTTCTGTAAGAAATGACCAACAGGATGATTTCAGAAGGGCCTGGAGAGACTTACACGAACTGATGCTGAGTGAAATGAGCAGGACCAGCAACAATACTAGATGATGATCAATTCTGATGGATGTGGCCCTCTTCAACAATGAGATGAACCAAATCAGTTCTAATAGAGCAGTAATGAACTGAACCAGCTACACACCCAGTGAAAGAACTCTGGGAGATGACTATGAACCACTACATAGAATTCCCAATCCCTCTATTTTTGTCCACCTGCATTTTTTTATTTCCTTCATAGGCTAATTGTACACTATTTCAAAGTCTAATTCTTTTTATACAGCAAAATAACTGTTTATATTGTTATACATATATTGTATTTAACTTATACTTTAACATATTTAACGTGTATTGGTCAACCTGCTATCTGTGGGAAGGGGTGGGGGAAAGGAGGGGAAAAATTGGAACAAAAGGTTTTGAAATTGTCAATACTAAAAAATTACCTATGCATATATATCTTGTAAATAAAAAACTATGATAAAAATAAATAAATAAATGAAAATTTTAAAAAATATTCTCTAAACTAAATCTGAATAAAGATTACATGTTCTTAGAGTCCCTGAAAAAAATTATAATAACTTGTTTTTCAGGATGGCAAATAATAATAACATATTATGAATGCTTTTCCTTTTTCTCCTTGTGCCAAAAGTTGAAGCACATTATCTTGCACATAAGAAATACTCAATAAATGTTTATTCAATTGAATTGAACAGAAAAAGCATATCAACTCTAGAATTCTATGTTTTTAGAAAATTTTAAATCTACCAAGTATTTGTTACATTTACTAGTATCAATTCAATTTTTAAAACAGCTATTACTTAATAGTTTTTGGTTCAAATTTTCTATTAATTTTGATTTCTATTCTCTTATGTAATTAGAGATAAGGAAATGAGTGCACATGACAGCTTAAACGCATCCCTTCTTCACCTTGTATTCTGAAAGCTTTATGTCTTTTGCTAATTTATTCATTCTTGAATTTTTCTTCAGGAAGCACAATAATGGCCAAGAATGAAAGCAGTTGGTGGCCCATGCAAAAATAATTGACTTTAAATGATGGTCTAAGAGTGTCCTATATTGGCATCCTGAAAAAATAAGACAATCCTATCTTCTTTGATGTTAATTATATCCTTGACTTGTGTCTTCCTGGAAGGGCCAAGAATGAAACTACTGGCTCATTCCCTCTGGGTGGTCTATTCAGAACAAAATTAAAGAATATTTTCAGCTCTCTGTGGGAGCAGTTTGCATTGTCAATTGCCCACTCTATTCCTGGTTCATAATAAACCAGTAATGGAAAGCTTTTGGCTTAGAAATGGGAATCAGTAAAAAAAAAAAATCACTGTACAAGAATTATATGAGGACAAGATAGACAATGAGGGGAAAAGAAGGGATCATTATTGGCTCTTTAGTCTGATTACTGGGAAATATTCCTCTACCAGGTTTGAATCCCTTCCTCCATTGGTGAATTCTTCTGGGACCTTCAGTTTTCTTTGAAAAGGCCAGACCAGCCTTAGATTCTCCTTCCATCTTTGATTCTCGTTATTTGAACTTCAGAACTATGTCCCATCATCTACCCTCAACACATCCTATGGTGGATGCCTTCCTTCTGTCCCCCACTTCTTTTCAGCTCCCTTTTGGGGAAATTTACTTTTCTGTAAGAAAAAAAATCAAGGCAAATAAAGCAATATATAAGCCTAATTCTTATAACTTTAAATGTGGATGGATTAAACAATCCAATATAATGAAAATGAGTAATTGATTGGATAAGAAAATAAAATCATACAATCTGTTGTTTACAAGAAACACTAAAAAAGACATTCAGAAAATAAAATTTAAGAGATGGGAACAATTTGCTATGCCTCAAGTGGTTATAAAAAAAGTAATGGTTGTAATCATGTTACTGACAAAGCAAAAACATTCCAAAAAAAGTAAAAAGAAGTAAATAAGGAAACAATATTAAATTTTTAAAAAGACAACAAACCAATATCTATAGTGAATTTATGCTCCAAATGTGTTAACATCTAAATTCTTAAAGAAAACACTAAATGAGGAACAAGAGAGCATAAATAGTACCACAATAGTGACAGAAGACTTCGATAAAAGTCACTTTCTGATATGGATGAGTCTAATGGATAGATTAAATAAAAAGGATAAAATGAAACTGAACAAATCTAAAAATAAGAAAAATGAAAATCAAAAAAATTCTGAGTTTTACCTCACATCCTGCAAATTGGCAAAGATGACAAAAAATGACAATCGTCAATTTTAGAGAGATTTTGAATAACAAACATATAAATATATTGTTGATGGGGCTATAAATGAAACAAACATATTGAAAAGCAATTTGTAATTATGTACATTTTTAAGAAACTATCTATTTCTTTTGACCCAAATATTCCCTTACTGAGATTATAATCCAAAGAAGCCATCAATAAGAAGACAGTTCTTATAAACACCAAAATATAAAAACACTTTATGTCATAGCAAAGAAATGAAACAAAACTAATTGGGGAATGGATAAGCAAATTGTTGTACATAAATATATTGGAATGTTGCTATTTTATTTCATAAGATTATTGTTTTTGTGATTTGTTCTTGGGCCCACTCATTTTTTAGAATTTCATCATTAAATTTATATTTGGGTCTGTCTTCTGTTTGTGCTCCCTGAACTGGTTGATATTCTTATTGCATTGTCATCTGCAAATGATATATTTACTGTGGCTGCCAATTTATGTTTGTTAGCAATATGCCTGTCTCCTAAAACATGCTCAGTTTTTATAAATATTACATGTGGTGATAAGAAATATATGTATTATGTACCAGTACCATTTAGAAAATGCCATTAGACTTATACCTCTAGTTTCTTAAGCAATTTGTTTAATTCTATTCTTGTTTATCTTTCTGTTTCATCTATCCAAAATAGAGAACTGTCTCTTCTGCCACTGTTATACTAATCTCCATTCTTTTTGTAAATTATTTTGAAGCAAGTTGTGGTCCCTTTAAGAAACTGTATTTTCTTTTGATCTGTGATCCCTTTCAGATTCTTCCTGGGCATATCCTTCCTAGACAAGTTATCTTTCCAGGATGCCAGAACCTTTGATTCAATTAGAAATCCTGGTCAAAAAACACCCCTTTGAAGTGTTGTTAATTCTAATAGGAGATCTTTCCAGGGCTGATAAGAATCTAAGACCAGGAACCTGGATTGTCCCAGCCCCCAAATGGGTCTGACCTGCTCCAGCTATCCCAACCCCACCATTAAGACCCAATATAACAGCTTCCTTCACTGAAGATCTTTTGCAAATGTACCTAGATAGCTCACTCAACTGTCAGGACCCTTCTGTCCACTGAGAAAGCATTCTCAGTGCAAAACTCCATTTTTCCATAGATCTGCCACTACAGAAGTCAGTATCTTAGTAAAGTGATTTCTATCCAACAATAAACTTTCATTTTGCAACTAATAATTCGGGAATGAGCGAATTCTTTCACTCCTAAAACCTGCAGACGATTTTAAGGGTCTTCTTAACAACTCTCTTATAGCCACTAACCTCTAGACCACCAGGAATCTAGTCCATTCAAACCGCATCAACTTTGTTATTCATGAATTTATATGCTAAGACAATAGAAAGATATGTTTAATATCGATACTGAGTATGGCTCTTTCCTCAAAATCTTTCCAGCATAATATTTCCAGCAGAAAATATAATATTTTCTTGTTTACTTCTTTTTATGTTATAATTTTTTGTTTTTGCTTTATTTTGATAGTATTTTTGATATTAAACCTGCTCTTTAGAATTCACCTAATGAAAAGTAAATTTTATTCCATCTCTTCCTTTTTATTCTGTATATGTCTTTGTTTTTTAGATTTTTTAAAAATTTTACTTTATTTTTCCAAATTCATATAAAAATAGTCTTCAACTTGCAAAAGAGCTCCAAATTTTTCTTCCTCCCTCCTTCACGTCCTCTTCCCCAACACAATTCAATATAGACCAAACATGGGCAATTCTTCCAAATATATTTCCATATTCATCATGCTGCATAAGAAAAATCTGATCAAAAGAGAAAAAAAATGAGAAAGAAAAACAAACAAACAAACAACAACAAAAAGTGAAAATACTATGCTTTAATCCATACAGTCTCTACAACTGTCTCTCTTTCTCTGGATGTGGAGGGCATCTTCTATCAAAAGTCCAGTGGAACTGCCCTTAATCACTCCATTACCCAAAAAGAATCAAGTCCATCATAGTTGATCATCACATAATCTTCTTGTTACTGTATACAATGTTCTCTCATTTCTGCTTACTTCACCCAGGACCAGTCCATGCAAGTCTCTCCAGAGCCCTCCAAAATCAAGCTGCCCCTCACCTCCTACAGAACAATAACCCACAACTCACTCAGCCATTCCCAATCTATGAGCATCCACTCAACCTCCAGCTACCACCACCACAAAAAGGACTTCCACAAACCTTCCTGCACATGTGGGTCCCCCTCCCTTTTTGATGATCTCCCTAGAACACAGAGCCAACAGAGATACCACTGGAGCAAAGGGTATGCATAGTTTTATAGCACCTTAGGCACAACTCCAAATCACTCTCCAGAATGGCCAGATCATTTCACAATTTCACCAACAATGTATCAGCATCCCAGTCTTCCCACTCCCCCCCAACTTCTATCATTATCTTTTCCTGTCATCCTAGCCAAACTGAGAGGCATGAAGTGGTACCTCAGAGTTGTCTTAATTTATATTTCTCCAATCAACAGGGACCTAGGGCATTTTTTCACATGACTAGAAATAGATTTAATTACTTCATCTGAAAACTGCAGATATGTTTCTTAAAAGCAACAGATTATAAGGTTTTGTTTTCTTATCCAATCTATAATTTTTTTCATTTTATTTTCCTGTTTAATCTAGCAGTTCTCAAACTTTATTTTTCTAATCTCAGTACTACTTTATACTCTTAAAAAGTATTGAATACTCCCAGAGCTTTTGTTTATGTAAACTGTCCATTGGTACTTAATTTTATTAGAAATTAAAACATTTTAATATTACCTTCTCCTGGAGTAAAATAAGGGATATCTTTAAGCATCAAATCCATGCACATTATACCCATTGTAAGATCCCCAGATCCCACTGTATAATATCTCTTTTTGCCCTCTGGAAACCTTCAGTCGTACTTAGTTCCACCCTTGAAACAAGTTTTCCTTTTTCTTTACCAACTTCCTTTTTCAATTTCCTTTTTCCTCTTCAATCATTATTCTTCTTCATAAGAGTTACAGGATTCACTTTTTCTTCATTCTTAACTATTGTTTCCCTCTATTATAACCTCACATTCTGCAGTTTAGTCCAGTTAAAAAGCATTAATTCCCCTTGAGCTGGGATATTATGAGGCTCAGGCCAAAATGTTGCAAGTTTATTTCTCCACTCATTTCTTTTGACTTCCATTTTCATCCTTTTCTCTTTCTGGACTTTTAGAAAGAAATCTATTAATGGTTTCTCTTTTAGAGAGTTGTTATTGCTGTGGTGATTAGCTCTCTCTTTTAATATTTTTCCCCCTAGAGCAATTATTTTTTTTATCTGTACCTACCAAACATGTACCAAACAGAATTCTGGTAGTTATTGACTACATCCTCCAGGACATATCTTTTCTTTCTTGAATGAGATCAACTCATTGTCTTTCCTCTTCAACTCCTATCCTCATACAAGGGGACTTCAACATACATATATTAATATGTATCAATAGTAATATCATATATCAATATCAGTACTCCCTCAAATATCTTAACGTCACAGTTTCCAATTTACTCATTTCACATGATCTACTCCTCTACTCTATTTTGGCTATTCACTTCAGTGATCACCCACAGTCATCACTCACAGATCCACCACTTTCATAGTCATGAACCCTTGTCTCATCACTGTCCATTAGATTTCTACCTCTCCTTCTACCTTCTAATGTCAAACATGCTTTTAATCCACACTGTTATATCCAACCCCTAAATTTTTGTCCAGGTCATCACCTCAGTATTAACCACAGCATCCTTCTTTCACCATCTTGATCCCTAAGTGAACTGGTTCACTACTTACACTCTCTCTATGAACCCTGATGATGATAAAGTTCAGAAGGGATATATGTATGATATACACATATTATGATGTAATAAGTTCATCCTTTTTTGCCCTTTATTATTGTTTATTCATGTTTCTCTTTACTCTTGTATTTGAACTTTAAAGTTTCTATACAGCCCTGATCTTTTCATCAGGAATTCTAGTTGATGATTGAGAAATTGTCTTGGTTTTATTAAAGGTACATTATTTCCCCTGTATCATAGTTTTGCTGGGTAAAATTTTCTTTGCTTATAAGCTTATATCATTTGCCTTCTGATGAATTCCAAACTGTCTGCTCCTTTGTAATGGTGGTTACTAAATCACATACAATTTTGACTCAGTCCTGTGTATGTGAATTTTTTTAGGCTTCTAGTGGGTTTTTCCTTTGATGTGAAAACTGGATTTTTCATCCAGTTCCTGGAATGTTCCTGGGAAAATTTCATTTTGCTGTTTTTTCTAGGATGTGATCAGTGAACCCATTCTGGTTTGACTTTTCTAATTGGGGTAGCTTTCTTTCAAAACTTATTTAAATATGATTTCTAGATTCCTTTTCTTGGTCACAACATGAAGATAGTCCATTAATTCTTAATTTTTTTTCCCTCCTTGACTTGTTTTTGCTTGTAGATGTTTTGGAACTATTCTCTTCTTTTAAGTTTATGTCTTGAGCATTCTTGTAACCATAATAGCTCTTTTTTAAGGATTCTTTTGTTCCTTTGTTTACTCATTCTTTCAGCCTACTTCCTGACTTCAAACTTGATGTTGAAGCTGGACTCTGCCACACCTCTGGGAAGAAGTTCTGAGCTGATCCTGCCCAGCAATCATATGGCCAATACCACCCTACAATAACATTATTATCTCAACTTATAGATGAGGTAACTGAGACAAAGAGGGCTTAAGTAACTTGCCCACAATCACATAATAAGAATCTAAAATTGGTTTGAACTCAGATCTTCTTGACACCAAATCCAGTGTCTTTGCATGCATCCCCCATGCCTCCTGTCTTTCTTCTTTCCATCCTGTCTTCTCCAACATGTTCTTCTCTCTCTTCTCTTCAATCTCTTCTTTTCAAATGTCAGCTTCTCTATTGACTACACATATGTCCCTGTCTCCCCCATCCTCAAAAAACCTTCATTTGAGCCTTCTTTCCCAAACAACTATCATCCCATATCTCCTCTGGCCTTTGTGATTAAGCCTCTTAGAAGACCATCTAAAATTGTTGTCTCTACTTCCTCTTACTTTCTTCTAAACTATAGTCTAATTTCCAACTTCATCATTCAGTTGAAACTGCTCTCTCCAAAAGTTACTGTCTGCCAAATTTAAAGGCCTTTTCTATATCATCCTCTTGATATCTTGGCCATATTTCCAACCTCTCCTTTTTGATACTCTCTTCTAAGTTTTCAAAACACTCCTCTCCACCAGTTCTCCTCTCACCTATTTGAAAACTCCTTCTCAGGCTCATTTGCTTCATTCATGTTATTTCCACTAACCCTGAATATTACCCAGGGAACTCCTGGGCCTCTTACCTTCTCATTTTGTACAATTTAGTTTGCTGATCTCATTAGTTCACATTAATTCAATCATTATCTCTATGCTGATGATTTTCTAATCTACCATTCCTTCACTAAACTTTCTGCTGATCTCCAGTCTGGCTTTCCTAATTTCCTATTGGACAGTTTAAATTGGATGTCCCATAAATATCTTAAATTCAGTATGTCTAAAATTGAACTTATCTTTTCCCCCAAAGCCTTCGTTCACCACTTATTAACTTCTCTCTTATTTTTCAGGGTATCTCCAATCTCCCAAAGCACTAGGCTCACAAGCTATGTGTTATTTTTTGACACTTTCACCACAACCTCATATTCAATCTATGGCCAAATATTGTTGATTTTACCCTTTCTCTTCTCTGGTACTATTGCCATCATAGCACAGGCCTTCATCACCTCATGTAATTATTGTTGCATGTTATTATTACAATAACCTACTGGTTGATCTCCCTGCCACAAATCTCTCTCTAGTTCATCCTAGATTCAAGCTGTCAAAGGAATCTTAAAAGTTCAGACCCGATCATGTCATTTCTCCATTCAATAAATTCTAGCTGCTCTCTATAATTTTCAGGATGAAATCTAACATCTTCTATTTGCTTTGCAAAGTCCTTTATAACTTTCACCTTCAATTTATTTATATCTTATACTTTCCCCTCATATACTCTGCATCCAATAAGATTGAATTCTTTTCTGTTTCTCCATCTCCTTACACCAGGCCTTTTTACTGGTTGTCCCCAACATTTGAAATGCTCTTCTTCCTCATCAGGAAATAATCCTGATTTCTTTCAAATTTCATCCAAAAATCCCACTATCTAAAGGAAGTCTTTCCAAATTCCTCTTAAATCTTGTGCCTTATTTTTCTTGATTATTTCCAGTTTATCATATATATCTATCTATATATCTATCTATCTATCTATCTATCTATATATATATATATCTTATTTGTACATGTTCATTTACACATTCTCTCAGACTGTGAACTCATTGAGAGAACCCACTGGCTTTTGTTTTTCTTTGTGTTCCCGTATTCCTATTGTGCTTAGCACAATGTCTGACACATAGATGGCTTTTTACAAATGTTTATCATATAACTTCTTTTATGAATTGTTAAACTTAGATTCAAAGGGTATGTCATCTTAGACCACATCTTGGGCTCCTTTGTTCATAACACAATATTCTCCCTCTTGCAGTTTCTAATGGGTACTGAATAGTCTTGTTTTATTTAATTTTTTTCCTTCATATTTGAAATTCTTTTTCCTTGTCACTTTTAGAATTTGTGGTTTGTCACTGGATTGTTAAATCTAATCCCCATGTTTTGGGGAATTTGGCATGTCTTTATTTGTTTCTGTATCTTCTTGGAGATGATCGTGTTTTTGTAATTGACTCTTTCTTTTCTCTGTTTAAATTTCTGGACAATTTTCTTGCATTATTTCTTGGATTTTTGTTTTGTTTTCTTCTGGGAGATCTGTAATAAGTAACCTCTCTCTCTACACATTCCTGTCTTCAAAATCAATATGTTCTATTTACATGGAGGTCAGGGTTCTCTTAATATTATTGATTTTTGCTTCTCTTCTTCTATATGTTTCTTTGCTCATTACCAATTCATTGTTCTCTCTTGTTTCTTTGGTGAGGTTTTCCATCATAGATTCAACTTATTTTATTCTGCCAGTTATTTTTGCTGAGCAAGCTATAAATTCTACTTGGACAATTTTTATTTCTCTTTTAAATCACTCAGTAATTATTTCTGTGGTCCCATGTTCTCTTGGGAATACAACAGATGCTCTGCCTCATAAAATGTTAATTCACTTTCCCTTGTCTTGTAATATTTATTCACACATATTTGAACTCTTATATGATCTGGAAGCCATATTTCCTTCTGTTATTATCTTCCTATTGGTATATCTACTTATGTTCAATATCTTTAAGTTTTCTTCTACCTGAGATATTTAATCATTTCAATATTTTTCCTTATTCCCCTGTGGGACTTCAAAGTTGCCTCAACCTTTTACTATATTTTGCAATTCACTTTATACCAGCCACAGTCTCTGTCCCAAAGGATTTTCTTTTACTTTTTATTTTAAATTTATGTAACAAAACAAGCATTTTCTATGAGATAGAATTATTTTAAAAATCATTTCTAAGGGAATAGAATTGGCCCCATCAAAATGCCACTCTTCTTTCATTCAAGTCTGGTACAACTGGTTTCCTGCCTCAATTCCCTCTGTTCTTCATTTCTCTAGCTGAGTATAATTGCCAAGATACAGTCTATTCAGATCAAGCTTCTGCCTTTTGGTTTCTGTAGTATAGGAAGAAGGGAAGTTTGAAATGAATTCTATTACAAGCCCATGGTTCTGCTTATTCAGTGATATAAGAGTATTGTGGTTGATGGGGAGAAGGTGCTAAGTTATTAAGTAAGGGAAGAGATATTAGCCTTCTCTGATGTTAACTTATCAGTTTATTAGGATTGTTAGTGTCTTAACCATTGTAGACAGCTAAAATTGCATTATTTTCAGTGAATTTAGAAGTAATAGAGATAAATCTATTTTGGATAGTTATATAGGTCACAAGGATTAGAGAAAGACCTTCATCTTTTTGATCAAATGACCCAGAATCTCATTCTATATTTTTTTATTTATTTCCATTTATTCGACGTTATTTTTTCCAGTTACATGTAAAACAATTGTTTAACCTTTGTTTTTAAAAGTTTGAATTCCAGATTCTCTTTTCCTTTTTATCCACGGCTCCCTCTTGAGAAGGCACAAGTAATGTTATGCAAAACATTTCCATAAAAGTCATGTTGATGAAAAAAGCATAGATCTCCCCTCTCCCAAAAAATCCTCAAGAAAAACAAATTTTTAAAAAGTATATTCAAATCTGTATTCAGACACAATCAGTTTTTTCTCTAGGTATGGATAGCATATTATAAGTCCTTCAGGGTAGTCTTGGATCACTATATTACTGAGAATAGCAAACTCTTTCATAACTGATCATCCCACAACATTGCTCTTACTTTGTACACAGTACATTTCACTTTGCATGAGTTCATGGAAGACTTTCCAGGTTTTTCTAAAAACATCCTGCTTGAGTCTGATTCTTTTTGTACAGCAAAATAATGTTTTGGTCATGTATACTTATTGTGTATCTAAGTTATATTTTAATATATTTAACATCTACTGGTCATCCTGCCATTTAGGGGAGGGGGTGGGGGTGGGGGTAAGAGGTAAAAAATTGGAACAAGAGGTTTGGCAATTGTTAATGCTGTAAAGTTACCCATGTATATATCCTGTAAATTAAAGGCTATTAAATTAAAAAAAAAAAAAAAAAAAAAGAAATGAGAAAAAAAAACAAACAAACAAAAAAAAAAACATCCTGCTTGTCATTTCCTATAGAAAAACAGTATTTCATCATAATCACACACATAATTTATTCAGCCATTCCCAATTGATGGTCATCGCCTCAATTTCCAACTCTATGTCTTGAGATAAGAGCTATTATAAATATTTTGTATTTATAGGTCCTTTTCCTTTTTTAAAATTTCTTTTGGACTAGATGTCTAGTAAAAGTATTGTTATATCAAAGGATAAATGCTCTACAGAATGGCCGATTTAATTCACATTTTCATTAGTAATGCGATAATATCATATTTTCCCCCATGTTCCCTCCAACATGTGTCATTTTCATCCTCTGCCCCATTAACCAATCTATGAGGTATGAGACAGTAACTCAGAATTATTTTAATTTGCATTTCTCCAGTCAATACTGAGTTAGAGCATTTTTTTTTTCATATGGCTACAAATAGCTCAATTAGTTCATCTGAAAACTGTTCCTAGGGGCAACTAGGTGGCACAGTGGGTAGAGCACCAGTCCTGAAGTCAGGAGGATCTGAGTTCAAATGTGACCACAGACACTTAACACTTCCTAGATGTAAAACTCTGGGCAAGTCACTTAATCCCAATTGCCTCAGCACCAAAAAAGAAAGAAAAGAAAACTGTTCCTATCTTTTGATCATTTGTCATTTGGGGAATGGCTCTTATTTTTTGTAAATTTTACTCGTTCCAAATATATTTGAGAAATGAAGCCTTCATCAAAGAAACTTGTTTCAAAATAATTTTCCCAATTACTATTGCTAACTGTATTTCTTTCTTTTATTCTATTATTTCTCTCCTTTCACACTATCCCTCCTCAAAAGTGTTTTGCTTCTGATCATTCTTTTCTCAATATGTCCTCCCTTCTATCATTTCCCCTTCTTTCATCCCCTTCCTTTCCTACTTTCCTGCAAGGTAAGATAGATTTGTATACTCATATTGAATGTGTGTGTTATTTCCTCTTTGAGCCAATTCTGATGAAAATAAGTTTCATTTACTCCCCCTACTCTTTTTCCCCTCTATTGTAAAAGCCTTCTTTTTATGGCAGACAATTAATACCATTCTACCTCTTCCTTTCCCTTTCACTCAGTACATTCCTCTCTCACCCTGTAATATTTTTTTAGATATTATTCTTTCATATTTAATTCATAACTGTGCCCTCTGCCTATATATACTCCTTCTAATTGCCTTAATAATGAAACAATTCTTATGAATTACAAGTATCATGTGAACAGATTAGTCTTATTAAATCCCTTATGATTTTCCTTTTCTGATTACCTCCTTATGCTTCTTCTGAGACCTATAGGAAAGTCAGATTTTCTATTCAGTTCTGGGTTTTTTTTATGTATTTGCACTTTATTTTGGCCATCTGTAAAATGATGATAATAGAACTTAAAATCATTTGGAGCTTTTAAAGCACTTTCAGCTCCAAAGATGAAACATATTGTTGGATTCTTTTTTCTTTTTTCAGCTCTGGTCTTTTTATCATGAATGCTTGAAAATCCCCTATTTCTGTGAATTTCCACCTTTTCCCCTGATGGATTATTCTCAGGTTTGCTGGGTAGGTAATTCTTGGTTGTAATCCTAGCTCCATTGCTTCTCAGAATATCATATTTCAAACTCTCTGATTCTTTAATGTAGAAGCTGCTAAATCTTGTGTTATTTGGAAATGTTTCTTTCTGGATGCTTGCAATATTTTCTTCTAGACCTGGGAATTCCAGAATTTGGTTATAATATTCCTAGGAATTTTTATCATGGGATCTAAGGTGGTGATCACTGGATTCTTTCAATTATTCTTTTTTTTCTTTTATCCTCTTGATGGCATTCCCTCATCCTCCTGTTTTTCTGTCACAATTTAAGATTCATTCTGTTCCTTCACATCCTGTTTTCTTCCCCACTGCTTTCTTCTACTTCAAAAATTACATCTTTTCCTCTTTTGGATCTCTCACTCTCTTACATTCTATTTCGGGTAATCTTTTTTTACCTTATATGTACATCCAGTTCTGTATAGTTATCTCAAGAAATTCTCTCTTTTTTTTCCCCTTTCTCCACTTAAATCCATTTAGCCCCAAACTAAAATCAATCAGAGCTCAGAAGTGTCAATGCAGTGCTAGATATCTACTTGTATTAAGGAAAAACAAAGCCTTTGTTGAATGCACATGGAATTATTTATTTGTATGATATAGGAAAGTCAATTTGCTAACAATATTTATAAATTGTTTTTCTTCATGTCTAATCTATATACCAAAAGATACATGTATCATTCCATTTGAAGAATTATTTGTCATTACAAATAAAACAATTGCTAAATTAAAATCATTTAATCTTGCTAATATAATTTAGAAATATTTCATCTAAATTGTTCAAGTTTAAGTCATATAACTCCTAATAAATCTATAAGAAATATGTGTAAGGATTTCAGACTAATTTCTTAAAACATGATAAAATATGATTTAGCTCTTGCAAAAATTTTATATAAATTTGACTTTCATTTAAGAAATTATAACAATTGTATGAATTAAGAAAACATTAAATTCTATAATTAAATTCTATAATACCTTTATCCTCCTCCATGTCACATAATTTACCATAAATTCGGGTTACACAAGATACATAAAACTCAAAATATTGTCTCATCTTGGGAAATTATCCTTTTCCAATTGGTCACTGATAAACTTTTGTGAGCTAGAGAAATATTGTAAACACCAAGTTGAAGTACACCTGGCCAAAAAAATAACAATTTTCATTGTACTGACATATTTTCATGCTAAGCACCTTGTAGCAATCACTTTTTATACTGAAAAAGAAAACATTTCTGGCAATTTGGTTAGGGGATAGGGAGTGACATGAAAGAACAGATTGCCCAACTCCCTTATTATGTCAGCAATAACCTGAAATTTGTATGAGATCAAACAATGATAAAGAAATCCAATGAAAAACTACTGTTTCATAATTGAAAATTTCCCAGATCTTTTTGAAGCAGAAGACAGTTATGATAAAAAAAATTCATTAAACACCTCCTAAAAAGAACTTTTAAAAAGTAAAATCTCGGAAATATCATAAGCAAAATCCAGAGCTCTTAAATCTCAGGAATTAGTGGTCTTGGTGAGAGCACATAATATTCAGTACTCCTGTTGCTACTTCCTGACCAATTCTAACCCTAGTTTCTCTAAGAGTTCCCCATCATTAATTGCCTAATGGATATTTTAAATTGGAGGTCCCAAATTCAATATGTTCAAAATAGAATTCATTAACATTCTTCTTCACCAACACATTTATTTTTTGAACTTCCCTTAGTGTTGATGGAACTGCCACCATCCCAGAAAATTTGTGAACTCTCAATGTCATCCTAAACATCTCACCTTTGCTCATCCTGTATATCCAACCAGTTGCCAGAACTTGTCATTCTGTCTTCCCCAACATCACTCATGTAGATCCTCCTCTCTCCATTCACATAAGCACTTAATAAATGCCTATTGATTGATTGGTTTTCTTAATCCTTATATGCAAATGTCATAATCTCAAATCTTGCAGTTTTTACCTCTACAACATTTCTCAGACATGCCTTCTTTTTAGTCACACAGCCACCACATTAACTGAGGTCTTTATCATCTCTCTCCAAGATCATTACAATGGCCTCCTAATTAGTTTTCTTCCTATAAATCTCTTCCCAAACTAGCCCATTCATTCTTCATACAATTGTCAAAACTACATTCTCAAATTCCTGTTGCCTTTCTTTTCTTTTTCAAAATGAAATCAAAGCTGAACATCAGATACACTCATGCTTTCTACCTACATCTATCAAATTTTGACACCAAAAAGGTAAAGTTGGCATACTGTAGGTGATGGTACTGTTCAACAACCAAAGTACTTGTATATTTCAGATTCCCAAAAGGAGATAAGACTCTCTTTCAAGAATTAGTCAAGTATTATTGAAATGGGATGTGCCTTTAGCAGCAAGCTTAGTTACCTTATTTAAAACGGATAATACAATTAGAAATCGCTTTTTGTAATAGATTTTATTGGCTATAGCAGTCATATTTTTGTGTATCACAAGTGCCTGGCCTATAGTATGTAGATAAATAGATAGATATCATATCGCTTGCCTTCTCAATGGGTAGGGGAAGAAGAGAAAGAATTTAGAATTCAGATTTTTTTTTAAATGTGAAAAATAAATATATAATATTTTAAGTAAATACACAAATACTTTGTGATTAATTAGTTGAATGAACCAAGTCTATTTCTTGTTCTCTACTTGTACTATAGTAGTAAAGAACTATCAGAAGAGAACCAGAGTTTACATTCATCTGGCTCAATTGATCTATTTTACAAATGAACAAATTGAGGCCAAAAGAGACTTGTACAACGTCTCACAACTAGGACTAAGAATGAAAATTTCAAAATTTTTAGTTCAAAACTCATTCTATAAGGCTCTGAAATTTTCATGAGAATTACCATTTTGACACTATAATAATAAATGCAGAAAAAATGTGGCATTTTTGAAGATGAGGGTTAAAAAAATAATAATGTTTTTGTTCTTGCTATTCTTAAACCCCCTCAAAACCACTCAGCACAAACCACTTCTAGACCAGGGCCATCCGGGAAGAACAGTTTTAGAAAGTGGGAAGACACTATGGACAATGCTGCATACAAGAAAAAAAAAAAAAAATAGAAGGTCTCAGCCTGTGGGAAGCTGACTCATTGCAAAACTGGCTCTCCCTGGATTGAGGAAGGGGCCTACAAAGTTTTTAATTACTTGAGCATATATTGCAAAAAATGTCTCTTGACATTCTCCTGTTCATGGCACCATGAAACACAGGCCCCCATTGCTTTTTGGCCAATGAAGACAAGTGTTACTGTTTGTGCACATCTTTTTGTTTAATTACACTTATAAAAAAGGCAAACCAAACAGTTTTTAAACACAGAAAACTCTGTGTACAGACAACTCCCTCTTGCCACAAGTAGCAAGGACTGAGAGCCCCATAAAAAGGAGCAAAAATAGTGATGAACTTTTTTTTAAATAAACACTTTAAATTCCACTGAAAAAAATAGAGTCATTTGCAACCAATTCAACCTGCTAAATTCTGTTGTCAAATAATGTGGATACAAATATCAAACCAGCCTTCCCATGATACAATATTAACCTTTAAGAAGGAAAATGGTACACTTATAAATAATGGTACATGGTCTATCTATCTCTATATTAAGGAGTAGAATTTTAGGTAAGAAAACATAATGCTTTTTCTAGAATATTTTGTAACAGGCATATATAAAAGACCATTGAGGAAGAAATAGTCTAACTAAAGGTAATTTATTTTCTCCAATGAGGGAAAAAAATTATATATATATATATATATATATATATATATATATATATATATTATATATATCACCTCTATGGCTTCTTCTGGGTGTGGGCCTTTCCCCTTAGATTCAGACAGACTCTAAAAACAAATGCCATCGTGGCAGAATTGTGTACTTGATTTAGCACATATTTGGACATCATAAGATTAACCAAACCACCTCCACTCTACTCTTCTCATAGTGAAATGTGGGAAAGTCAGTTCCAAGATCACAGAACCTATGCAATCCCACCCTCAAGCAAACTGTGTGGGAAACTAAACCAAACCATCTGTTTTACTCAACCTGTCATTCTCAGCTTTGTGGCAACTAAGGGAGGTTAGGGGGACAACCCTGTAAGGGGGGGGAAGGTTCTTTTGGTATGGTATACTCTTTTGGGTAACTTGTGTAATGAATATGATGTCCAGTGTGGCACCCAACTTCTTTGCTCTCTTTTTGGGTTGACTCACTTCCCCCAATCTGTATTTCACACTTTTGGTTTGAGTTTTTGGAGAGAGGGTCCCCGACATGGCCATGGCAGTTGTGCCCGGGGCCTCCCTCTCAGGTACTAGAAGTAACTGGAGCCAGGGAAATATGTCCCTACTCATAGTTAAAGCTCCAGAAGCCCACCAGCATGTTTTCCATTTACATAAAGTAAGTAAAATAATACATTAACCAAACTAGGAGACAAAATCAGTAATAAACATAACATAATACTAAATAGATGGTAAAATCTAGAAATAATCAAAACATCTCCATCTCCCCAAAACCTTGGATCACACTTCTTAACAAAGCACAGTGCCTGAAGGAAGTAAGAGAATTTACAGAAATTATGATATAAGGTGATAAGTATGGACAATAGACCTAGATCTCTATGGTCTCCCTCAACTCTTCCAAGCTTTTCTATTTCCCCATTGGACATGCCTCATTTCTTTAATTCTTGGCCCCTGAAAAGTTCTTTTGGGTAACAGCAGCTAAGGTTTCCTCTTCTTGCTCCCTTCACTAGGTATTTGAGGCACCATGACAATTCCTCCAGTGAAAAACAACTTCCTTTTTCTGTGTTTTTCGCATGAAAATTTAATGTCTACATGAGAAAGGGACAATATACATACCATAAATACTATATAATATTTATACAACTATCAAACCATAAGGATTTCATGTCTACCCTATGCCAAATATTGCTCTAAGTACTGAGAATACAAAGACTGGGGGAAAAAAGGCTTCTATCTTCAGAAAGCTGCTATTCTATTAAGGAAAATAATATAATCAAAGATAAGAGTAACAATGGTCATTCCCTCATGGGAGTGTCACTCAAAAGGAGGTAGAATAAACATCCCTCTTCTCTTCTCCTTCCCCACCCCTACCTCCAAAGGACATTTTAATTTCAGCCAGGAGGGGAAGCAAAAGGTTGAAAACAGACACCTGGATATTCTGTTCTCAGAGATAAGAGTATCAGGCTAGAACATATCTATCTATTCCCTTTAATATTATCGTCAAATGAAGATGGTTTTCAGGTTTTAGCTAAACTCTGATTGCTTTTTCATTAATTGAAGGAGCAGAAACCCAAGTTTCATAATCAAGGTTTAACTCTTTGTCCCAAACACCAGTTCCACAAGAAGCATACAGAAAGTAGCAATTATCAAAGAAATTCACTTATCCAAGTGAATTACCAAAAAAAACCAAATAAATAAAGGAGAGAGAGAGAGAGAGAGAGAGAGAGAGAGAGAGAGAGATCATACATAAAAATATATATATTAAACAATACAGATTGGATCAGATCAGTTTTCTATTGGGAGTGAGATAACTCAGTCCAACCAGGACATAGAGTTCTAGATCTCACCCAAGAAGAAATTCCCCAAAGTGTCTATTATAGCAAGCTAGGAATTAGGAACATGACACTCTTGTCAGCTTCTTCCCAGTCTTCTTTAACCACCTGAGGTGGTGTGTTGACTCCATCCACCTTCTCTCTTGAACCTGAAGACAGAGCAACCAAAGAGACTGCAAAGCCCAAAGAGATTGAAAAGACCTAAAAAGACTCAAAGCTGGTCCTGAAAAAAGCAACCTTTTCCTCTCTTTCAGTCTCTCCAACTCTACCTTGTTCCACATGCAGAAGTGAATGTTGATCTCTAGTAATCAGGAGTCCCATATTAATGGGCTTTGGGATTCAGGTTACATAAATACATAAATATATAATACATAAATACATAAATAAATAAAATTCAGTTTACATAAGCACACTAAATAAACACAAAGTAATTTCAGGGAAAGACACTCTTTATAAAAAGGGGGAAAACAATATTATTAAATATGCTATTTAGAGAGCATTTTGTATTTTCTAATTTAAACTGTTTTTTTGTTGAATTGGCCCATTTGAAACCGTATCTGGCATTCGATTTCTTTTTACATAAAGTTCTTCCCAATTTCAGTAATTAATCTATCTATGGAATGATTTATCTTCCTTGGTAAAAAGTTTCCTTATAATTTTCCTGGAATCTCACAGTTTGAGGAATTTTCCTCCTATATACTGGTTGAAGAAATCCATTGTTAAAGACTATGCCTAGGTGTGAAAGGGGCAGGTTAATTCTTCTAAAGCCCCACAGCTGTGAATCATAACATACTTGAAGGAATTGCAAATCAACTTTTACTGACAAATGTTACTTGTGGATTGGGAATGAAATAAATTGGAGGCAAGCAGGAACAGAGGAGAGAAGTCAGAGAATGCAACTCCTCTCAGTCTCCTCATATTATTATCATCCTCTCACATGAAGGGATCTATTCTGCTGGTCAGAATTAGATCCCCAGCAGCTACTAGCAGGTGGCTCTCATAACAATCCATAATAAAAAAAAAAATGTTATGGGGCTTAATTAGGGAAAAAAAAGGAGGGGGGAAGAATGCCGAAATATTGTAATGAAATTGTTTCATTTACCTTAATGTGAAATATTATTAAGAAACCAGACTTTCAAGTTGTTTATATGTTGCTAGCTTTAAACTTTATTTCTATTTCAATGTAGATGAAATAAAGTTGAGCAGTGGGTTGGAAATGGATGAGTGGAATAATGAAGATGAAAAGAGATAATTCCTAACAATTGATCAACATCCCAAATATGCTTTTAAGGTAAAATGATTCTGATGCCAAAGAGTTAACTTACCATTTATTTCTATATTTTTAATTTTAAAAACCAGAAATGAGCTTTGTGTTTTGTTAGAAGCTTTTTCTGTGTCTATTTTTATAATCATAGCAATTTTGTTGTTCCTGTCTGAATCAAAGGGCACTAGCCCACTGACCCCAAGGTCTGATACCAAAGTCTGAAACCAAAGTTACCAAGTCTAAGGCTAAGGTCCCAAAGTCCAGTGATTCCAACACTGTTAAGCCCATCGTCCTCAGATCTGCTGAGCCAATCAGACTCCAGAACTAAAGCTACTTGTCCCAATCCTTCAGAATAGAGAATGGATTTATACCAGGAATGCAGGGATAAAATAAAATCAATTGTATTAATTATATGAATAATATAGTAAATAGCATATATCTAGTACATATACATGATTATGTATACAAGGCCCAGCCCATCTTCTGCAGCACATGTCATTTACTTTTTCTGTCACATTTAACAAATCTATAAAAAAGAGATCATTTTGTTTCTTTTTTGACCATGCTTATTACTTCTATTTTTTTGTCATTGCTATAGTTAGCATTTCTAGCTCTGTTTAACAAATAAAAAGGTTTAAACAATTTTTTAAAAAAAATATTTATAATACTTTTAA
The DNA here is from genome assembly GCF_902635505.1 of Sarcophilus harrisii. Taxonomy (NCBI): domain Eukaryota; kingdom Metazoa; phylum Chordata; class Mammalia; order Dasyuromorphia; family Dasyuridae; genus Sarcophilus; species Sarcophilus harrisii. The sequence continues at coordinate 149,567,269 of NC_045431.1, forward strand.
AACTTTGAATTTCAAATTCACGTTCTCCCCCCAATCTTCAAGTTACTTTTTCTACTTCTAAAAAATAGTCTTTGGGGCTTTAATTGATATAGTAATGAATAAGTAAATGAATAAGTAGAATTATTATTTTTATTATATTGACTCAACCAACATATGAATAATTAATCTTTCCCCAATTGTGTAGGTGTGTATTTTCTTAGTGTTTTGTAGCTGTATTAAAGCATTTCTTGTTGAATCTCATGAGGTGTACTCCCAAGTATTTTATACATTCAGTTGTTATTTTACATGGTATTTTTGTCTCCTTGTCTTTCTGCTGTGTTTAGTTATATCCTGCAACTTTGATGAAAATTTTACCTCGATTTTTAGTTGATTCTTTAGGATTTTCTAAGCATATCATATTTGGACAAGTTCACCACCTTATCAATAGTGTATACTCTTCTCATCTTTTTTATTTTGTTTTTTTTCTTTCTTATGATTTCAAATTTTTCACATGACTAGTATGAAAATATGTTAAAATTATTGTACATATATATATATATATATTCTATATCAGATTGCTTGCTTTCTTGGGGAGTGGGAGGGAAGAGAGAAAAAAAATTGGAACTCAAAATCATACAAAAGTGAATGTTGAAAACTATCTTTGCATGTATTTTGAAAGTAAAAAAACCTATTATTAAAAATGAAAAAAGATAGCTTTAAACATTGCTCCTTGCAAAATCTTGTGTTCCAAAGTTTTCTTCTTCCCTTCCTCTCATCCCCTTTGCTAGACAGTAAGTAATCCAATGTAGGTTAACCATGTGCAGTTTTTCAAAATATATTTCCACATTTATCATGCTGCACAAGAAAAATCAAATCAAAAGAGTGGGAGTGGGGTGCTAGCAAAGAAACAACAACAACAAAAAAAGGTGAAAATACTATGTTGTGATCCACATTCAGCTCCCATAGTCCAATGTATGCAGACTTTGGTATCAGACCTTGGGGTCAGTAGGCTAGTGCCCTTTGATTCAGACAGGAATAATAAAATTGCTATGATTATAAAAATAGACACAGAAAAAGCTTCTGACAAGTAGCACTCATAGTCAATAAAAAGGTGGGAAAATAACAGTGCTAAGGCATAATTTTGAAATTTATGGAATAGCATCTGTTTAAATTCAAGTCAAACTAGTGAACATCACAATAATGCAAGTCTGTATTCAAATCACAGAGGCCTGAGAGGTCAAAGTTGATAAGATCCATGGAAAACTGTAACATCTAGAAATAACACCAAAAGATGTTTCATTCATTATAGAACTGGAATGCTAAAGTAGGAACTCAAAATATAATTGGAAAAATAGGTACATTTGATTTTAGAATAAAGCAGAGCCGATAAGAGTTTGTTTTTTTTTTCCAATAACTCAAAAGGCAACTTAATTCTACACATGGACATCATCAGAAGGTTAATATCTGATTTTATTAAAATACTTTGCAACCAAAGATGGAGGAGCTCTATACAGTCAGTTTAAAATAAAAAAAACAAAGGGAGCTTGACTATGGCTTAGATCATGAGAATCTTTTTGAAAATTTCCTACTTAATTTGATGAAAGTAAGAAAAATTATCAAGCTATAAAAGTAGGGCCTAAATGATGTTCCTTGTGAATATAAAATGGAAGTGATAGATAGATTTAAGGGATTAGATCTGATAAATGGAGTCCCTGAAGAACTATGGATAGAGATTTACAACATTGTACAGGTTGTAATTGTTGTTCAGTTCTGTCAGCTCTTTGTGACCTCTTTTGGGGCATTCTTGACAAAAATAATGAAATGGTTTGTCATTTTCTTCTCTAGGTCATTTTCAGATGAGAAAACTGGGGTCAGATTTGAACTCTGGTAGATGAGTTTTTCCGACTCCTGTCCCGGAATGATACCTACTATGCCACCTAATTATCCCTTATTGTACATAAAGCAGCAACAAAAAAGCATTCCAAAGGGAGGAAAAAGAGCAAGAAAGCAAAATGTATGTTCTGAAGAAGCTAAAGAAAGGGAAAGGGAAAGATATATCCAACTGAATATATAATTCCTGAGAATAATAGGGGAAAATAAGAAGGTTCTCTTAAATATTGCAAAGAAATAGAATAAAACAATAGAATGGAAAAGATGAGAGATCTCTTCAAGAAAACTAGAACTATTAAGGGAGTGTTTCATGGAAAAATAGAAAAAATGCTAAAAGACAAAAATGTTGGGATTTAACAGAAGTAGAAAGGACCAAGAAGAGGTAGCAAAAATATCCAGAAGAACTATACAAGAAAGATTTTAACAATACCAAAAACCAGTAACAATAACAACAATGATGTGGTTACTAATCTACAGGTAGACTTACTTTCTGGAGAGTGAAGTTAAGTGAGCCTTAGGAACATTGTTAGCAATGAGGTTAATTAGGGTAACAGAATTCTAACTACGTTATTTAAAATCCTAAAATTTGAAGATTTTAAATCCTATACTCAGTATGTCAGCAAATTTGCCACTGGATTGAAAAAGATTAATTTAGTCCCAATCTTAAAGAAAAACAAATATCAAAGAATGTTCCAATTATTAAACAACTATAATCCTTTCACACATACTACCAAAATTGTGCTTAAGATTCTGAAAGCTAGGATTCAGCAATATGTGAACTGATAGCAAAAGAGCAGAATGGTTTTCAAAGAGGAGGAGGAACTAGAGACCAAATTGCCAACATTCACTAGATTCTGATAAAATAAAGAATTTCTAGGAAAAAAAAAAACATTTCTGCTTCATTGACTACATTAGAGTTTTTATTTTGTGAAGCAGAATAAAATGTGGCAAATCCTCAAAGAGTTAGAAGTATCAGATCAACTTGCTTGGTTCCCAAGGAAACTGTATGCAGGTCAAGAAGCAACAGATGACACAGTGGATAGAGCACCAGCCCTGGAGTCAGGAGGACCTGAGTTCAATTTTGGCCTTAAGACACTTAACACTTCCTAGCTGTGTGACCTTGGGCAAGTCACATAACCCCAACTGTCAAAGGAAGGAAGAGAGGGAGGGAGGAAGAGAGGGAGGGAGGAAAAGAGGGAGGGAGGAAGGGAGGGAGGGAACATAAAACAATTGGTTTAAGATTGGAAAAGGAATACAACAAAGCTGTATATTGTTACCTCATTTATTTAATTTATATGCAGAATACACCATGCAAAATGCCAGACTGGGTAATCAAAAGCCAGAATTAAAGTTGTCAGGAAGAAATATTAATCTCAGATACTAAGCTACCATTCTGATGGCAGAAAGTGAAGGGGATTTAAGAAGCCTCTTGATGAGGGTAAAAGAGGAGAGTGTAAAAGCTGGTCTGAAGTGTAATATCCAAAAAACAAACAAACAAGAAACCTAAGATTTTGGCAACTGATTCAAACACTGCCTGTTTGAAAAAAAAAAATGAAAGCAATTATCAAATTTTATATTCTTGGGCTCAAAGACTACTACATTTGGCAAATGAAGCAATAAAATTGAAAGATACTTGCTGGACAACATGCTAAAAAACAAAGTTATCACTTTGCAAAGGTATGGATAGCAAAAATGATATCTTTTAAAATTTGCAATGTATGTCTGTGAGTGTTGGACTCTAAGGAAAACAGAGTGCAAAACCAACGCTTCTGAATTATAGTACAAAAGAAAACTTTTGAGACTCCCTTGGACAGCAAGAAGATCAAATCAGTCAGTATTTAGAGAAAATAATTCTGTCCTTCTCTGGAAGATCAAAAACTGAAGCTGAAGCTTAAATACTTTGGCCAAATAATAAGAAGCGGTTTGACATTTTTATCAATGGTTTACATAAATTCATGTTTATCAAATTTGCAAATGTCACAAAGCTGGGAGAGGTTGCTAATGCAATGGGTGAGAATATTCAAAATATTGTGACAGTTTACATCAGCTTAAACCCAACAAGTTTAAAATTTGCAAACATAAGGTCTTAAATATCCCATTTAAAAAAATGTTTCACCAAGATTTGGTGAAAAAACAAGCTTAAGCCGAAATGTAATTGAAATGATTAAGTGGCGCAGTGGATAGAACGCCAGCTTTGAAGTCAGGAGGAGCTGAGTTCAAATGTGATCTCAGACACTTAATACTTCCTGGCTGTGTGACCCTGGGCAAGCCTCAGCAAAAAAAAAAAAAAAAAAAAAACGAAAGAAAGCGATGGGGGGGAGGGGAGGTGATTAAAAAACGTGGTATAGAAGCCGAGAAAACGACTGCAATCTCAGCATCGGTAAAAGAGGTTGGGAGGGCAGGAACAAGGGAGGCCCGAGGAGATTCTACCCGTCTCCTTTCCCCAAGATAGGCCCCAGTTTTAGGAAGGACAGTGATAAAGCGGGTAATGTCCCCGACGGGTGGCCAGGATGCTGAAGTGCCCCTTGAGGATGATTTGAAATACTTGTAGATGTTTAACTCGGTCGTGGAATGATCGCCGCCTGCAGCTGGAAACGCAGCCTTTCGCACCAGAAAAGGGATGAAGCGCCACGTCCGGACCGGCCTCCCAGAGGCCGACGCTAGTAGCGAGAGGAACAGCGCAGGGAGAAAACAGTAGTCATGGGTAAGAAGAAGACTTCCTTCCGACTCCCCGCTTCACAAGTGAAAAAGGCCTGAGGGAGGCCCCTCCGCGGCCGCATCACCCCCTAAACGCGCCGGTGCTTCCGCCCGGACCGAATTGGCCAAGAACGTTCCAGAGAAGTAAGTTCGCTCCCTTTCCGGGCCTGCGCTCCGGTTTCAACTGTGGCCTTCTGTATTTAAGTCACTAAAGCAAAGGCTCTTTCCCCTTCTCCCAAGAACTCGTTCGGTTTCCCGAGAATTTCACTAAAAGACGTGCTGCCGGGGGGTGGAGTTTTACATTTTAAATGTTATTATACGGAAATGTAGAGACAGAAAGAATAAACAGAATGATGGTACCCGAAACCCCCCGCGCTGAGTCCTAGCGCCCCCTGGCGGCGGCCCGTGGCCGCCGCGCATCACCGCGCTCGGATCAAACAGGAGGGGTTGGGATGGGGGAAGGGATGTTGTTGCACAGGAAGGCGGTGAAAGGATGGGGGGTAGGAGAGGGCAGGGAAAGGGAGAGCTCGTTCTGTGGGCCGGAGAATTTCCCATGAGCCCTAGCTGGAACGGGAGTACTCAGGGCTGCTCGGTGAACGGGCAGTCTTAACGTAGAAGTAAAAATAAGGCTGAGTCATGCCCTGTGTGCGGGGCCTGGCTCTGTGGGGTGAGGACAGAAGGCTGGAGCGAGGGATGGGAGGAGCGGTGGCCCGCCCGATCCCCCGCGCCCGTTCTGGGTCCTAAAGGGGATGCAAACGTCCTCGTTTGTGCTAAGGAGTCGGGTCGCTGAGGTGGCCGGCTGGTCGCTGTCTGAGAAAAGGAGGGAGGGAGGGAGGGAAAGTAAAGGGAGGGAAAGAAGGAAGGAAGAAGGGAGAGAGAAAAGGAAGAAGAGAGGGAGAGAGAGAGGAGAGAGAGTGTGTGAGAGAGTGTGGGGGAGAGAGAGGGGAGAGAGAAGGGGAGAGAGAAGGGAGAGAGAGAAGGAGAGAGAGAAGGGAGAGAAGGAGAGAGAGGGGAGAGGGAGAGGAGAGAGGGAGAGGAGGGGAGAGGAGGAGAGAGAGAGGAGAGAGAGGAGAGAGAGTGTGTGTGTGTGTGAGAGAGAGAGAGAGGGAGGAGACAGAGAGAGAGAGGAAAAGGAGGAGGGAGAGAGGAGGAGTGAATGAGAGGAGAGAGAGAGAGAGGGAGGAGACAGAGAGAGAGAGGAAAAGGGAGGGAGGAGAGAGAGAGAGAGAGGAAAAGGGAGGGAGGAGACAGAGAGAGGAAAAGGGAGGAGGAGAGAGAGAGAGGGAGGAGACAGAGAGAGAGAGAGAGGAAAAGGGAGGGAGGAGACAGAGAGAGGGAGGAGAGAGAGAGAGAGAGGGAGGAGACAGAGAGAGAGAGGAAAAGGGAGGGAGGAGAGAGAGAGAGGAGAGAGAGAGAGAGAGGAGAGAGGAGAGGAGAGAGAGGAAAGAGAGAGAAAGAGAGAGAGAGAGAGACAGAGAGGAGAGAGGAGAAGAGAGAGAGAGAGAGAAGAGAGGAGAGAGAAGGAGAGAGAGAGAGAAGAGAGGAGAGAGAGAGAGGAGAGAGAGAGGAAGAGAGAGAGAGAGAGAAGGAGAAAGAGGAGAGAGAGAAAGAGAGAAAGAGAGAGAGAAAAGAGAGAGAGGAAAGAGAGAGAAGAGAGAGAGAGAGAAAGAGAGAGAGAGAGAGAGAGAGAAAGGAGGAAAAGAGAGAGGAGAGAAAGGAGAGAGAGCAGCGAAGAGAAGCAGAGAAAGAGAGAGAGTAGAGCGAGAGGAGAGAAAAGGAGAGAGGAGAAGAGGAAAGAGAGGAAAGGAGAGAAGGAAGAGAAAAGGAGAGAGAGGAAAAGAGAGAGAGAGGAAGGGAAGAGAGAGAAAGGGAGGAAGGGAGGGAGGGAAGGCTGATAAGCAGAAGGAGGAGCGGTAGCCCTCAATCCCCCCGCCTGTCATGGTGTCCTAAAGGGGATGCAAACGTCCTCGTTTGTACTAAAGAGTCAGGTCGCTGAGGTGGCCGGCTGGTCACTGTCTGAGAAAAGGAGGGAAGGGAGTGAGGAAAAGAAGGGAGTAAAGGGAGGGAAAGAAGGAAGGAAGAAAGAAAAGGAAGGAAGAAGTGAAAAAGAGAGAAGGAAGGGGAAAGAGAACAGGGGAAGGGAAGGGATGGGATGGGATTATTTACGTCCTTCTGTTCAGACTAAGGACCTGAACATTTTCTGTGCTTCCACCACAGTATGATAGAGATAGGATGCTCACTATTGTTTTAGACAGAATCCTACAAGTTCCTGGCTCAGGTTTGGGTCTATCGGCTTGTACGTAGTTGAATCTCAGTAAACGGCCACTGGACTCCATCTCCGTTAATCTTCTGGGAGTTTCAGCAGGTTCAGAGCAATGAAACTGCTCCCTTGCCTTGTCTTTTGCCCTCGTTATTCCACTACAGACTTAAGTGGCTTATAAAGGTTAGAGCTGAGTTCCAGCTCTCAGACCTAGACCGAGAGCCACACAGCTGTGATCCAGTAACATTAACTCCTAACTACTTCGTTAACAAGACATCACATCTCTTAGGGCAGGTGTGGGACAGGGAATCCAAATTAAAATCAGGGCTTTCAGATTAAGAAAAGTAAAAGAGTTTATTATGATCTCACAAGAAAGGACAACTCCCAGCAGACAAGGTGTCAGTAAAGAAGTGCAAAGTGCAAGCCATAAGATTATACAGAACAGAAGGCAAGTCACTTAACCCCAATTGCCTCAGTAAAAAAAAAACCCCAACTCCCCTGGACCTTTTCTTTTATTATCTGGGGGAGTCCAGGCTTACGTTCAAAACACAGAAATCTATTCCAGAAACAAGAAGAAATTGTCTTTTTAAAAAAAATTACTTAAATGCTAATTAAGAGGTGGTGGGAAACAGCAGGGGAATGTTCATTCAAGACAATATTAGCTGTAGCTCAACTTTTTTTTTTTTTTTTTTGCTGAGGTAATTGGGGTTAAATGATTTGCGCAGGGTCACCCAGCTAGGAAGTGTTAAGTGTCTGAGTCATATTTGAACTCAGGTCCTCCTGACTCCAGAGCTGGTGCTCTATCCACTACCCCACGTAGCTGCCCCAGCTCAACCTCTTATTGCAAAGTCTCAAGTCACAATTAAGGCATAGGCCGAAGATCTTCACTCAGTTTATGCCATACAGGCCAAAACTACTTCATTTTTACCTTTGTAAATTTTAACCTGCATGCTAGTAAAAATTTGTTAAATGTCTACAGGGAATGGGAGGTCAGGGAGTATCTATATACTCATATCAATATATCTATGCATACATATACACCTGTATGTATATAAGTGTATGCAAATATATATGCTCATATAAAAAGAGAGTGAACACTGCTAACTTGGAAAATTATTAAGAACGTAAGGAAAGACTTCTAGAAGGCTATTGTTAATATTGAGGCAACCTAACAAGAAAAGTCAGTAATAAGACTAAGGAAGAAGATAACCACATCCCTTGGCTTATTTTTATTTCTATACCTTTCCTTGTCCTATCCGCCTATTCATCTGTTGGAAAAGTAGAAGGAGATTTGGAATTGAGAAACTGAGTAATACTAGATCCCCAAGGGCAACCTCAGCATTGTGGATTACAAAGCTAATCTAGCCATTGGAATTTTTTTTTTTATTATAGTAACTTTTTATTGACAGAATCCATACCTGGGTAATTTTTTTTTACAACATTATCCCTTGCACTCACTTCTGTTCCGATTTTTCCCTCCCACCCTCCACCCCCTCCCCTAGATGGTAAGCAGTCCTATATATGTTGAATATGTCCTAGTATATCCTAGATACAATGTATGTGTGCAGATCCAAACAGTTTTCTTGTTGCACAGGGAGAATTGGATTCAGAAGGTAGAAGTAACCCGGGAAGAAAAACAAAAATGCAAACAGTTTACATTCATTTCCCAGTGTTTTTTTTTTTCCTTTGGGTGTAGCTGCTTCTGTCCATCACTGATCAATTGAAACTGAATTAGGTCTCTTTGTCAAAGAAACCCGCTTCCATCAAATTGCATCTTCATACAGTATCGTTGTTGACATATAATGATCTCTTGGTTCTGCTCATTTTACTTAGCATCAGTTCATGTAATTCTCTTCAAGCTTCTCTGTATTCATCTTGCTGGTCATTTCTTACAGAACAATAATATTCCATAACATTCATATACCACAATTTACCCAACCATTCTCCAGTTGATGGGCAGCCACTCAGTTTCCAGCTTCTAGCCACTACAAACAGGGCTGCCACAAACATTTTGGCACATACTGGTCCCTTTCCCTTCTTTAGTATCTCCTTGGGGTATAAGCCCAGTAGAAACACTGCTGGGTCAAAGGGTATGCACAGTTTGATAACTTTTTGGGCATAATTCCATATTGCTCTCCAGAATGGTTGGATTCGTTCACAGCTCCACCAACAATGTATCAGTGTCCCAGTTTTCCCACATCCCCTCCAACAATCATCATTATTTTTTCCTGTCATCTTAGCCAATCTGACAGGTGTGTAGTGGTATCTCAGAGTTGTCTTAATTTGCATTTCTCTGATTAATAATGATTTGGAACACTCTTTCATATGAGTGGTAATGATTTTAATTTCATCATCTGAAAATTGTCTGTTCATATCCTTTGACTATTTATCAGTTGGAGAATTAGCCATTGGAAATTAATAAAGAAGGAATAAGGAATTTAGTCTAGACTGGGGTGGAACCTTAAATGCAAGCTCTAGGATTAGGAAATAAAGGTTTAAAAGTATACCTAGTCCTCGGGGAACTCAAATTAGCCTGGAACAGACTTTTTCTCCCCCAAGATCCTGATGCCAGGGCAAAGGAACTCTGCTAGACCTGAAAAGCCTCTTCTAACCAAGAATCTGAGACAGTCTAACCACATCTGGAGAAAAACAATCCATGTTGGCCTCCTACTTTACCTACCCTCAGGCCCCCCCAAAGAATTTTTAAAAACAGTTTAGTGTCTTAAAATTATCTGCTTTCTAAAAGAATTATAGAGTGGAGGACTACAGAGCTTAGGAATTTTATACTTAAAGAGCATGACAAAACATATTCTTCTTCAGAAGAAATTTCACTGTAGCTAAAAGGAAGAGCAGGAAAATAAATATTTATTAAGGGCCTACTCTGTGTCAAGCATTGTGTTATAAGCATGACAAATATGATTTCATATGAGCTTCACTATAACCCTGCTAAAAACTCACTCCAGATGAGACCAGACTCTGAAGGCAACAAGCAGTGTTCTCTGGCCTGGCACCCTGGACCAATCAAAACTGTATCCACAAGAAACTATTTGTCTAGCAAAGGTGATTATTATTCTTGATCTTACTATGAGAGCTTGTAAAGTATCTTTGCTTTGAATTCAATGTATGCTCTAGATTACTGACAAAGACAAGCAGATCAGTGGGGGTTTCTCAGGCTTTTTGAGTGAAATCTTGAACCCAAGTCTTATTAGGGAGATCTACTGATAATGGTAACAGTAGTGGTGGTGATGATGATGATGATGAGGTGCAAATAATGAGGTCAGTGATAGTTGTGATGAAGTGAGAGAATTGAGTGGGGAGATCCCCCCTGCTCGGAGGCACAGGTCCCATGTGGAAAGAATTCACAAATCTGTGTGGTAAAAAGAGATTTATTGGCACTGAGAAGACAATATCTTCACCAGTGGGCAAAAGTCCTGGCAGGGCACCTTGGCAAGCAAAATCCTGTTTAAGAGTTCTGCAAAGATTTGGGGTTCAGAGTTGTCTTTTATTAGCCATCTGAGGCTTGGGCTTCCATTCAAAACTGAATGAAATTCATTCAATTGTTGACAATGCCCCAGGCCTAGATCTCCAATTGAAAAGAGATAACTTATCTTGGGAGTTTGAGCTACTGGCAGTGGTTCCAGATTAATCTTCAACTCAATAGAGGGTGCAACCAAGTCCCTGGCCATGATTTCCAACTAAGTGAGACCATTTAACTGGCCTGAAGGGTGGGCCTCTTTCAGAGGAGAGTTTGGACAGTTTCAGGGTTCACCCTCATCAATGGTAGTAGTAATGATAAGAATGACATGAAATGAATCCAACATGAAATAAAAAATACTTTCAAGGATGTTACAATATAATTGGAAGGGAAAATAAGTACACAAAAAACTATGCTGCAAAAGAAAAAAAAATTGCTAAGGAAAGATACAAAAAAAGAATTATGAAAAATTTGAAGATAAATCACTATTTTCTACCTGCATAACTTTTGGAAATTGTTAACCTCTCATCTGTAAAAGGAGGGAGTTGGACTCGTTAATTTCTAAAATTGCTTCTACCATCATGGAAGACCCCACTGAGGCAGCTTCATGGTGAAGTAGAGAGGAAAACTGCTCTTGGATTCAGAAGGCTGGATCTGAAAGTCATCTATAACATTTCATAGCTGTATGAACCCTTTAAACTTCAGTTTCCTCATTTGTAAAAATTGGTAAAATAATACTTGTTCTATCAAAGGTTGTTGTGAGGAAAGTGCATTGTGAATTGAGTGCACTATGTAAGTGTGAGCTATCATTTTATATTCCACAGGGGAAAAATTATATCTTATTTATTAAAGTTTGAAGCTTCATAAGAGGGAAAAATAAGGGCAAGACAACCAAGTAAGAAATTATAACAGTCCAGACAAAAAGAGATGAGTACTTGAACTGAGATACAATGGGAATAGGAAAAAAATTAATGCAAGAAATAATTCAGAGACATTGTTGAAAGGACTTGGTAAATGAGGAGATGTTGAAAATAATGGAGTGAAAAGAGTAAAATATGGTCTCCAAAATTTCAAGCCTGAATAACTGGAAATATATCATCATTGACAAAAATAGAGACAGTAGAAGGACATGACTTGGTGGCCAGGGGGTAGAGGTGGGGAGGGAGGAGGGAAAGTAGAGTAGATAAAGAATTCAGTTTGAGGCATGATGAGCTTAGGGTATTAGAAATACAACATATATTGGGAAAAAGAAAAGTCGAGCTCTATTGGGAATTGGTGTTGGATATGTTTGTAGGTATATACATGTATCTACATGTATATATACAGATACATTCATTAAATATATCTATATGTTTATAATGTGCATTCATGCAATAGATAAGCATATAAAGCGTATACATGTATGTCCATATATTTATGTGTGTTTATATTCCTATATGAAGATTTATATATATATATATATATATATATATATATATATATATATATTTATAAATAGTTATATTCTAATATTGATACACATTATACACACACACACACATATGTGTGTGTGTATGTCTACATCTATGTATTAAAGAAGTACATTTTGGTGATAAGAGGCAGCATGATACAGTAATTAGCAAATTAACTTCAAGTACCTGAATTTATATTCCTGTATGACTATGTTTATATAAATAGTTATAAAATTATATTCTGATATTAAAACATTCTATATATATATACATACATACATGTATATCTATATGTGTGTGTGTATATATATATATACATATATATATTAAAGAGGTACATTAAAAAGCAGTATGATATAGTAATTAGCAAATTAACTGAAGGAGTTACTAAACCTCTTATATTCTACGGGAACTCTCTAACATTAGAACAGTTTCTGATTTCCTTATCAGGCATTCCCTATAGCAACAAAATCACAGCTCTTGATCCTCTTTCCCCTCAAAAAGGGTATAATTAATATTAAAATTCTTATGTTAATTACAATGCATTATAGAGAAATTCCTTTTGCATCCTTAACTCAGCGCACACACAAAATACATATAAAATTCCAAGTAATTCCCACATTGTTGAATAGTGTTATCAGGACAAATTAATAAATTATTAACATGCTTGACCAAGTCAGAATGGACATAGTGAGAGTGCGTAGGGTCAAAAAAGGAAAGTATTGTTGCCTTTGGGATCAAATGTTCTAAAATATTCAAAAGGAATATTTGTGGAAGATGAGATCATCAATAAAAATCATTGTATAATGATTTTGTTAGGCACTTTATATATATGTATAAAATTTCATCTTAGTTTCTTAACAGACCTGGAGTTTATATATTACAGGCATGCTTCTCCCCATTAAAGATATGTCAGTTCAGGCTTAAAGTTAACTGACTCAAATTCACATAGCTAGTAAATGTCTAAGGTGAAATTGAAAGAGAGATCTTTCTTATTTCACGTCCAACAGTATCCACTATCTCACTTCACCAAAGGGAGAGAGTATGAGAAAAAAGATTAAGAGACAGAACCTAAAGAAAGCACATTTAACAAGTAAAAGGAGAAATCAAAAAAGAGAAATTGTCCTCTTATACACTCTGAGAGTCTGTTCATTGCAACCTTTTGGTTTTAGGGAATGGTAGGAAGTATTAGACTTTGCAATTTAATGATGTTTTATTTCTAAACTAGCTCTTTTCCTCTTTAATTTTAATTATTTTAAACCTTCAATTCTGATAATTTTGGGAAGTAATCCTTCTTATCAAGAGAATGTAGCCAGGATGATGTAATAAGTACTAAATCTGGGTTTCCTTGAAATTTTAGATTCTGAGTCACAGGGCTATAATGATAATGATGGCGTTGGGGAAAAAAATAAGTTTTAGGTATTTTTTTTTAAACTGAAATGGTTACCTCCAAAGAGATAAAAATAAAAAAAATATGGTTCAGAGATACAATATAAATAAAGTCCTGGAAGAAAATGTCAGGAACTATAGGTTGAAATTTTATCCTTTTTTCAACCTGTATGGTCTGGTATAAAATAAGTTAACATACTATTTTATTATTCTATTCAAGGACAGCATTAGGATGGAAGTTATTTAAAAATTAGTGGAAAATGCATAATTACTTACAAGGCAAAACCAATAAATTATCTGAATTTAAGTGAAAATTTTTGTGTGAGAGCAATTAGAAACATCATTATTAGTAACAATTAGTAACAGCTGTTTTTAATAATAAATAGTAATTGTTTCTTTAAAACAGGAGCAAAACAAAGTGTTCATTAAATTAAAAAGCATGTGGATAATCATCAGTGTAAGAAAGGTACAGCATGCACCATTTTTGGATGTTATTACCTTTATTACAAAACATTAAATATATCCTGTGTTGAGGTAACATTCCAAAGTATACATAACAAGTTCAGTTGGAGTCTATATACACAGCTTTTATTTGCTATGAGCAAAAGTTACAGCTGATCACAGAGTTTAATGCTGGCATTGCACATAATCCAAATTAAGGAACACAAGTTCAAATTATGTTAAACACACAATTTAACAAATAAAAGAGAATCTTAGTGACTTTCACAACCCATTCCCACACACCAGTGGTTCAGCATAATTCCTTTCAACATTGATGTTTTACAGAGAACCCTTTGTAAAGGATAAAATGGTCAGCAAAAAGAAGTCTTGTTCATTTAAACCAAAACACAACTATCCTATAATTTTTTAATGTTTTCTCCAACCAAATATTTAATCACTTAAAACTCACTTATGAAAGAATCCTCATTTTAGGGCATTTCTTCAAAACTCAAGCTATAAACAATAATACAAAATCCTTTCTTGTTTATACTATCATGGATAGTCCTCAAGCCATTTCACATTCTGTGATCTTCTATGGAAGAGTAATTTCCTACAAATGACTACGATGTCTCATTAATTATCTTCCAAAAGAAATAAAAGTCCAGGTCATCCTAAGCTTGGTAGGATGAATAAATCAAAGCACCCCAACTTCTGCCTCTCTCTTCCTCCCTTTTATAAAAATATACTTTTGAGCTAAAGCTAATAACCATCTTGGCAGTCATTGTCATCATGGTCTCCAGTTGGTCGGTTATGATAAGTGTCAACTACCAGCTTTCTACTTTCTATCTCAATGCTTCTGGACAGGCTTTCTGATGTACTTTCACTAGAATTCACATTTTCTTTTAGCTTACTGTTTTCCTGAAATGCCCTGGCATCTTCTTTAGATTGACTATTTCCCTCTCCTTGCAACTGTTCAGAACTGCTTTCCCCACTGTCCTCCTTGGAGACACTTTGGCTTTCTGCTGATGAGCTCTGAGACTGGAAGCTTTCCTGACTAGAACTGTCTTCATCCTGAGGTGACTCTTTGCTTTCCTCAGAGGGGCTCATGCTCTCATTAGATTTACTGTTGCTTTGTTCCTCTGAGGATTCACTTTCTGATTTGGAGGACTGGGTTAGATTGCTATCTTCAGAAGAATTACTATCTTCCTTATTAACTTCAGAAAGGCCAACACTCTCTCCATCAGAGTCAGGGTTATCACCCCGTGAAACATTTTCATTCTCTTGCTGGGATTTACTTTGCTTTTCATGAGAATCATCATCATGTTGTCTGGAGTCACTGCTGAGATCTAGCATATTTTGGCTATCTTCCTGAGACTGACTGTTGCTGTCTTCTTGGGATTTGCTTTTGCTATTTTCACGGGATTTGCTGTTTTCACGGGATTGACTGTTTTCACGGGATTGACTGTTTTCATGGGATTGACTGTTTTCACGGGATTGGCTCTTTTCTGCGGAGTCACTCATGGCTTCTTCCATGGTATTGCTATCATTGGTTTCATCCCAGTCATCCTCCTCTGAGATGCGTGCCTTTTGGAAGGATTTCCTGCCAAGTGGTCCCACCAATTGGCTCACATCAGAATCTTGTCTACTCCCTTTCTGACCCTTTGTCTTGTTAATCTTTTTTTTCCTGTAATTAATCATTCTGGAATTGCTTTTCATGCTACCAACAATGTCTGCATCATCACCTTGCATTCCTTCATCATCAAATGAAGAATCATCTCTGGAGTTGCTGGAGCTTTGTTTACTTCCTTCTACAGTGAATTCATCACTATCACTATTATGGACCTTATGACTTTCATTCTCTTCTTCAAGGCTTCTGCTCTCACTCTGACTGCTTTCATCACTGACAGCATGACTCCCATCGGCAACCCTATTTCCGTTGTGTAGAGTCATGTCAGAATCATCCTCACTTCCAGGCCACAGGTTTTCACCTTCTTGTTGATGTCTTTCCCTGGACCCTTGACCATTGTCTATATCAACAAAAGTGTCATCTCCACTGTCATCTTCATCATCATTCTTATCATCATCTTTTCCTCCACTCTTAAAGGAGCTGTCAGATAGTCTATAAACAGACTCTTGATCAGTAAGGCCCATGTCTTCCTCTGATTCAGTACTATCACTGTAGCCTATCCTATCTTCATTTGTCTGCATGGAGGAATCAAAAGATACAATCAGCTGATAATAATTCAGAGACCAATCATCTAATTAGTGGATTTTCTAGACCCACTATTCTTTTTTTCTTCTTCCTTTTTTCTTGGCCATTTCACTATTCCTTGACATTTTTACCAATTTTTTTGAGAAAATAGGAAAAACATCTACCACCACTTGGTCACTTTTTGTAATATATAAACTACTGAAAAAGCTGTGTAGAAATTAAAGGTCTTTGATTTCTATCCTAGTTTTATAGATTTCGAGTTGAAAAGGACCTTGAAGAATATTAATCCAACCATCTTATTTCCCAAATGAGAAAATGAAGCACGGAAAAGTTTGGGTGACTAGCCCAGAAATATATGTCTAGGACAACTAGTAGGACTGGGATTTGAATCTAGGTTGCATGACTCCAGATCTGGCACTTTTCTTCACACACACACTATAAGTGTTATATTAAGAAAACTTATTCTTTAGCGAAATTTTTCAGTTAATCATTTGTGAAGTAAAAAATTGTTTTGTAAGGAAAAATAATTCCACCTCTGTATCTTTACACTAACTGAGCTTTTTGTCTCCTCACCTAGAACATGCTTCCTTATCACCTCCTCTTTTAGTGGTTCTAGCTTCCTTCAAAAACTCCTCTCAAATGCAACCTCCTCTAAGTCATTCCTGATGCTTGCCCTTCCCTCTCTTCCCCAATGCTGGTGTCAACATCTTATTACCTCTTATTTTGCATACATTTTATAAATGTGTGCCAGTTATCTCTTTCAATAGAATGCAAGTTCCTTGAGGAGAGGAACTATTTTACTTTTGTTCATACATGCCCATCACATAGTACAAAGTTTGACATATAGTAAGCACACATGAAAGTCACCATAGGAAAAAAAACTTTGGGGAGGAAGGAGTTTGAAATTACTGTTTACAAAATAAAAGCATCAGTAGTGCTCATATAAAACAGCTCTTTCAAATTTCATATTACAAAACATTTTCTCCATGAAAACCTTGTAAGGTAAAGATATTAAATTATTACCCCAGGATTACAAAAAAAGGAAATTGAAACTCAGAAAATGAAATGACATTTATGCTTGTATATACAAACATATTGCCACATTTTTTTCATACATGCTACATACAAATATAGATACAAACATGTCACTTAATTTCCTAAGTACATATATATGCACACACACGTGTGTGTATGTTTGACACAGATAATTAGTAAGTGCCAAAGTTAAGTATTAAACCTAGATTTCCAGGATCCTGACCAAAGTCAATTGCTCTTTCCACTATATCACACTGTCATCTGGTCATTAGTGTTGACAGCTACTGTTTGTAGAAAGAAGCTTCAGCAATTATATTTTTCAGTCATGAAAAGTGCAACGTGGGACTGAGATCTCTCATATATTATGTCATCAGATTGGCAATGTCAGATGCCATTTTATTCCAAGTATGTCACAAAGTCGGTCATCCCGGAAACAAATAAATAAGATTTCTAAGAAACTATGTGAACCACTCAGAATTCATTAGACTCTGGAAAACTTTTTTTTTTTTCTTCTCTGCTGATTAGTCAACTGCTAGGGCTCCACTGTACAATAATATCTCTTCCTTCCTTATTGGAGCCCTGGTTTCCATCATCCTTCATATCAAACCTGTATTCATTGACCTCGTATCTTAGGGTTGTAGGTCTAAAACCAGAAGGAACCTTAGAAACTATTTCATTCAACACTCCTCATTACAGATGAGAAAACTGATGACTTGGGAGGCTAAATGATTTTCTTTTAAGTCACATAATACTTGGTGTCCTAGAAGTCCAAACTCTTCAATGTTTCAATAATGCTATTCAATTACAAAAGCATCTCTCCTTTAAACATGATCCTCAGATAATTAATTTAAAAGTTTTTGATAAATGAGGAAGTGAAGATATTCTTCATTTGTGTTTTCTAAAATATTTTGGGAGCATTTCTGAAATTTTAGTTATTTCATAATAGACAATAATTCTCTAGCATTAAGGGAATTTTCTGTGTCACAAATGTCACCAATTACAAAATAAACAATTTTAGGATGATCTCTGAGCTCATCTATAATATTACCACGTCTAGATTAATAGCATTTGTTTTAAAAAAAATATTTTAATTGGAGGAAACTTCTGACTATCAAAGTCTATAGGTTGCTTCTCTCCCATCCTCAACCCAACATTCAAAATAAAATGCCAAAATGTGTTAAAGTGGCTTGTTTTTCCCTTTTTGGTACTCAGAACTATTGACTTTTCATGGTTTAAAAAATTATATTTAGAACTGTTTCCATATAATTTAAGTCATCACCATGTCCCTCAATGCATAAATAACTTAAATGTTAAGAAAGATTTAATTACCTGTTCCTTTGAGCTATCTTTACTTTCTTCTGATGACTCACTACTCTCCTGAAAGAAGAGAAATACAATTCCAAGTTACTTTTTTTCCCCTTTTACCAGTCATAGGAAAAAGAAAAAGGACTTCATCTCCATTGCTTGAGGTTCAGGTGTATTATATTTCTCAGTGCCATGATGTGGTTCAAGGTGTACTAAAGATTGCTTTAGGGAAAACATGAATCAATGTAACAGGAAGGAGATAATTACCAAGGATAAAACTGGTGTTGGTGCCATATGATCCTGCAGAAAGAGGAAGAAAAAAGGCAAGTTACTTTTATATAAAATTTGTATGTCACTACAAAGGTTTAGAATAATTTTAAGTGATTTGCCTCTTCTTTACATATTAAGTGAATAATCTGAATATTTGTGATGGCATGGTTTTAAAGCAAAGATGCCTAAGGGACTGAATAAAGAGTGAAGTATAAGAAACAAGGAATAGTCTAAGTTATATTATCTTTAAAACAGCTATTTCAATGTTAAATTTAACAGGGTACTAACAAATTCAGAGCATCACCAAATCTGTTTTTGGACTCTGGCAGAAAAGTGAATTCTTGAGGAATTCAATTAGGATATTTAAGGATCCTCTGAGTCATAAATTAAACCCAGCAAATCATTACTGAACACTTCCTATGTGTAACACATCTTAAACATGTCACTGTCTGATATGTTTTATGTTCCAGACATTTGTTAAAATGTGACAGAAGCAACTACTCTCTAAGTAGTTGTAAGCTGTTCCCTTGTATGGCAACTCCAAGATTGCACCTAAGGGAAAGCTAATAATGGGTTTAAGCTGTGCTTTGTTACAGTGAGATTATGAACCATCTAGGAGAATATGATTTTGGTCAACTGTAGTATGGAATTGAGAGTAAGACAATAGAAGTTGAGAGGGCAGATGTCAAAAGAAGAATAAAAAGAAGTGTGTATTTATTTATGATTCGAGTTATTCATTTAAAATTATTTTTGAATAACAATGACAAGAAGGACAATGACAAGAGTCATAACAATGACTCAGAAATATTTTGCATATATGTAAACATTCATCTACAGATGAATCTTGGTCTAATTCAAGCTGTCCTCATCTCTCATTTGGATAATATTATCCTAAGTGATCTTCCTACCTCATCTCTCTTTTCTCCAATCTATTCTCCATACAGTTATTTTCCTAAAGTAAAGACTGAGCTTATCACCTACTTAACTCAGTAAATTCTTTTGGTTTCCTATTATTTCTAGGATGAAATATAAATTCTGTTTGACATTTAAATCTTTTTCATAACTCATCTCAACTTAACCTTTCCAGCCTTATTATGCCCAAGCTCTTCATGCACTCAAGCCTTTTTGCTATTATTCCTATAGAGCACTTTCTCATCCATCTCCAGGATTTGCACTAGCTCTTCTCCACATCCAGAATGCTCTCTCCCTTGTTCCTTCATAATTCAGCTGAAGCACACAAAGAATCACCTTGGATTTACTTTTTACATATTTTAAAGATATTTCTGCAGCACCTATTTTACTTGGCTCTCCCACTGAAATAGTAGATACTGTTATTTTGAAGTTTGGATTGCTAGGTGGTGCAATGGATAAAACAGGTTTGGAATGAAAAGACTTATCTTCCTGAGTTCAAATCTGGTCTCCGATATTTACTAGCTGTGTGACTCTGGACAAGTCACTTAACCTTCTTTGCCTTGGTTTCCTCATCTATAAAAAGAGCTGGAGAAGGAAATGGCAAACTGTTCCAGTATCTTTGCCAAAAAAAACTCTAATGGGGTCATGAAGAGTTGTACACAACTGAACAAAATCTTTGTAACTGTCTCCCTTACTAGCCAATGACTATTTTATTTTTGCTACAATGTTGGGCACACACTAGGCACATACTAATAAATACTTGCCTTTTGTATTTATTTTTATTTGATCACAGGACTATAGACGTGGAGCTAAAGGGATGTTAGGATCATCTAGTCTAAATCTTTCATTCTGCATATGAGAAAACTGAAGCTCAGAGGGATTAAGTAATTATCTAAAATCATACAAGTAGTAAATGGAAGAATTGGAATGTGAACCAAGATCATCTAAATCCAAATTCAGCATTCTTTCCCTGGTACCATACATTGTATCCCCAAATAAAATGAAGGAATCCTTGAGGATATAAATAATTTATATTTCATCTTTGTGTATTAAATACCTACTACATAATAGTAAATCATTAATCTCATTGGTGTAAAAAAGTTGTTTCCAAACTATGTTGGTTACACACCTGTATCCATTAAAATTTTTTTATTATGAACCCCAAAAAGATTGTTTTTGCTTATAAATTATCTTTCTAGGGAAAGTGATCTATTAGTACAAAAATATTTAGAGCAGCTCTTTTTGAAGTAGCCAAGAATTAGAAATCAAGAGGATACTCATCAACTGGGGCTAAACAAGTTGTGGTATATGGTTGTGATGGAAATTATTGTACTAGTTAAAAGTGACAAGCACGGTTATTTCAGAAAAACCAGGAAGGTCTTTTATATACTGATGCAAAGTGAAATAAGCAGAACCAAGAGAATGTTAAGCATTGTATTGTTTGTGTGATGAAGAACTGTGAATAACTTAGCTATTCTCAGCACTACAGTGATCCAAGACAGTTTTAAAGAACTCATGATAAAGTATGCTATCCACCTCCAAAGAAATAATTGATACTATCCGAATGAAGAGTGATACATGCTTTTTAAATTTTTCTCTTTCTTTCTTTTTAATTTTAGTCTTCTTGTACAAAATGACTAATATCAAAATGTTTTACATGATTGCACATATCTAAATGATACTGCATTGCTTACCATTCAGGGAGAGAGAAAGAGAGGGAAGGATAGAATTTGGAATTTAAAACTTATTTTAAAAAATTTTTTTAATTGTTTTACATGTAATTGGGTGAAATATTTTATATAATAATCTATAAATATACTCACTAATTATAGTACTGTATATTAACTATAAACATAAAATTTATGCAGAAGATAAATTTTTTAAAATAGACAATAGGAAAATACTAGATTTTGCTAAATAGGGGAGTAACATGGTCAGACCTACATTTTAGGAAAAATAACTTTGGCATCTAGGTAGACATTAAAATCGAGGAAGAGAGACCAATTAGGATGCTATTGTAATTGTCTAAGCAAAAATTGATGAAAGCCTAAAATAGGATTGTGGCTCTATGAGTAGAGAGAAGGAAACAGATGCAAGGAATGCTGTAGGGCTGGAAACAAAATAATTTGTCAACTGATCATGGGGTGAGTGAGAATGAAGAGTTGAAGATGATATCAATCTTATAAACCGGGAGGGTAATGATGTCCTCAATAGAAATAAGAAAGTTTGGAAGAGGAGTGGATTTTGGAGGGAAAGATAATATGATTAAATCTGAGATGAATCTATCTATGCCTATTTATTCTGTGAAACTCCTATGAGGTGTACCACTCCAAATGAAAAAGAAGAATGAAATTCTCTCTTGCTGACCGCTATGACTCCACTATGACTCCCTTATGTCTTCAAAAGTTACCTGCAAAAGCTACTAAGTGACATGGGGAGCAGAATATGAGAATGTTAAGAAGAGAAAGTATTTTCTCTATAGTACTTGCACAAGTAATTGCTATGGGTTCCTGGTTGGGATATAAGTGCCTCAGAGGACCTATACCCAGTTCAAAAAGGGGGAGAAAGAATCTTGTACAGTGGAACAAATACTGGGGAGTTTGGAAGGATAGAAAGATGAATTTCTCTGGAGACACATCCAATGATTGTCTATCACTGAGAAAGTGAAATAAGATTCATCTTCCTATTCTTTGGTTGATTACACATTCCTTGGGGTTAAATCGGACAATGATATAAATATCAGCACCTTCACTGGCACCATGAGGTTGATTTGTCCAAGGTTATATAGTCATTACATGTTAAAGGCAATACTTAAATCCAGATCTTTTTGACTTCCAGAATGACTCTTGATATAATAAACCATTTTGCTTTACTAACTATACTTTATATTCACTAAATCATCAATTTGGTCTCTAACTAAAGAATAGCTTTCCATGCCAGTTATGCCATTCAAATGACTCAAAGACTTCTTAATTGTGTGATTTAGGGAAAATCACTCAACCAGTGTTGCTTCAATTTCCTCTTCTGTACCCCAATGTTTGTTGTAATGATCAAGTGAATTAATGTTTATAAAAGCACTTAGCACTGTGCTTGGCACATAGTAGGTACTATATAAATATTACTACTACTACTTAACATTATTATTACTGTTCAACTTACCTTCAATTCTTCAGAACTCTCAGAATCTGTGTGTAGATATTTGGCTACCTAGATCAATGGAAAACTTATAGTTAAACACAGAATATTTTTCAAGGAAGCATTTGCTTACATATGGCATTCTTAAACCACCCAACATGAATGCACACTACTTCCCCACTTTCCCCTACCAAATAGGGATGACTAAATCTCCTTTCATTAGCTATATAGCTGGAAGATGCTATTTTTTTAAAACTTCTAGATTAGGACAGTCTTGCTTTCTTTTCTGTGTGTGTGTAAGTGTGCTCTTTCCTAATATGTCCAGAAGGTAAATCTCACAGAGTTCATGTGAACTACATCATGGGAGTCATAAACTAAACTGGGAAATCTTTCTTCCCTTCTTTCATTTTACCTCATGGCTCAGAGAAATGGGCTTGGGGTATTTTTGTTTCTGTTCTGTTTCATTAATTTTCTCAAGTTTAGGTGCAAGTAGTTATATCCACCAGAACTGTGAATTTGAGCCATGATGAGTGACCTTAGGTTCAGAAAACCAGTCAGAAAATAATAGCCAGACCAGGAAAGAAACCCTTGAGAACCAAGGGTGTTTAAGATTTGAACTCAAGCAGGGCTTTGACCTTGGAATTTAGGATTGTACTCTGGAAGAAGTAAACTAAACTAAGAACTTAATGCCTCCTCATCTTCTCTCATCTCTGCTCTTCCCCAAAACTGAAGTGATATAGAAAAGGGATTAAGCCCCATGTACCAAGGAGTGATTTTGTGTCTTTTAATTTTAACTTTGAAATAAATATTCTTTTGTAAAAAGAACTCATATACACATATGTATATACACACATGTGTAAATACATGTTACATGTTTACATGTAACTACACGTTTATATTTCATGAACCTTGCGAGGGAACTTCTACCAATGTAAATTAGGTTTATGACTTATCTTAGAGACTGGCCCCAAATTAACCAACCAAAATCTATCAGACACAAAGTGGAACCCGGTTTCTTATGATTCCAAGGCCAACTCCTATCTCCCATTTTACTAAACCACAGTTGCCATGCATGCATGACACATATGGAAAGTTTTCATTAAGTATCTTTTATTTTACCCAAACGGAGCAAGTTTAATGGTAGTTATATTTTTGGAAATTTTTATTCAAAAGTTGCCAGGAAGCTAGTACTTACAGGAAAAGCACAGGATAAACCCCAGAAGAAAATTAGCAGGAAAGTGGTCTTCATAATTGGTAATTAAGATGCTTTCAACCTATAAGGAAGAATGTAAGTGAAATAGTCTATATAGAATAATAAAATACCTCATCACATAAAAGCTGTTTAATCCTAACATTTAATCTTTAGAAAGTCTCATTTGTAACAAATTCTGTAAGTTTCAAAGTCTGAATGCTTTGAAATTGGAGCTACCACTTACTGCTTTCATTTTCTTTCAAGTAAATAAATAGGAAAAAAGAAATCTAAGACTCTTCACTTACATAAGGATTATGAAATCAAAGAAAACTATACTAAATTCTTAAATTTATTCTAGCTCCACTAAGCATTTGTGAATGATCATTTTTCTTCACACAAAAGCCACTGGTACTCCAGACTCTAATTTTAGAACCATAGCGATAACTTAGGGACCAAAGTAGGTGGTTTCTATTTTAATTTGGAAATAGTATTTTTGTTATTTGTTATTACAAATTATATATTATTACAAATTTATATGTCTACCAAGTAGATCTACATAAAGTATTCCAGGTCTACCAAGTTTTAATGTCTGTTTTTAGTATGGCAGTTATATTACCTAATTAGTTATTTGTAAATATCTTCCAGATTACTGAAAAAAATCTAAAAATCCTAATTGTCTTCCCATACATTAAATATACATATTAGGAATATAACCAAATATAGCCTTTCCCCATCTCATGATGACTTAACTAATAATTCAAGATATAGTGGAACAAGAAAAATAAGTTCTAAATTTTGGTCTGTTCTATTTGTTCAAAATTAAGAAAAAATATTAATAAAACTATGTAAATATCTGCTAAAGATATTTGTAAGTCATCTGCATTGGTATGATAATTCAATTCATGGCATTTGAATTATGAGAAAGGAAAGAAAGGGGAAGAAAAGGAAAGGGAGGGGAGCAAAGAGAGAATGGAAAGGAAAGAAAGAAGGGGAAAGGAAAGAAGGAAAGGATAAGAAAAAGAGGAAGGGAGGGGAAAGAAAGAAAAGGGAAGGAAGGAGAGAGAAGACAGAAAAGAGGAAGATAATGATGAATCAGTAGACCTTTAGAAGAAAAAATATCTTATAGTTTAGTCTCTTAATTTGTCTATTTCATGTGGCAATCTTTGTGTCTTAGCTTTGCCCATGACAAAAATGAAGGGATCATCTGTGCTCTTTATGCACATTAGAACAGTACTACCACATAGAGGACAGATTAAACTTGGTGAGCTTGTGCCTAGATCCCAGGATGTGTTTTCAGTTTTGTTAATTTTCCCAAGTAGTTGATTAAACAATAGCTTTAAGGTGGAGACTTGGAGGTCTAGGCTTGGAAATGACCTAAAGTCCAACGAATAGATCTGGTTGTTACCAGAAAAAATTTCTTCAGTAAAAAAGATAGGTTCAAACCTGACTTTTATCAGCAGATATGTTAGTTTGCAGAATTGTTTAAACATTCAGGACCAAGATGAAATATAAAATACCACATTAGCAGTCCTGCATATTGTTTCATGTTCTGATAAAGTTTAAAAATCAGTCATCTGACAGAGTGTAACTATAATTATAAATTAAGGTGTTGAATCTTATTTTAAGCCTTACCTTTCACTTATGAGAGTTGTTTGTGTTTTATTTGTGTGAATAAATACCTGGCTCTTGTTAAACATTTCTACTTTCTCTTTTGAGGAAAGCCTAGTCATAAGCCTAAAGCTAAATCTTAAGCAATTTGTCATGGAGACTTAACTAGCCAAATTATATGACTAAAGGAAACCTCACTTCCATCTTCTTAGAAATCAGGCTTCTTTAATACTGAACCCAGTCTAGAAAGCATGCCTGACTTCAGAGCAAAGACTCCCTTTAGGGAGAGGGAATGAGAGCTATCTCAGGCCTTGTGGGCTCCTTAGCACCTCTTAAATAAAAATAGTAGGATCATTAACTAAGAGTTGACAGAAATTTTAGAAGGCATATAATCTAATCTTTCTTTTTAAAGATGAGGAAACCAAGATCCAGAGAAGTAAAATGTTAGCTCAACAGTCACACGTACACATGGAAATTTGAAGTGTTCCCTGTAGCCACATTATGGGTTAAGAATGTCTAGAGAAAAAAGGGAATGATAAAAATTTAGAGGAAAATTTCTCAAAATTTAAATGGGGCAGGTGACTCTATGTGTGAACTCTATATGTGAAGGAAGAAGCTGAGAGATCATTGGTGAAATTGTTTTAGTAAACTGGGAACCAGCAACTGTTGTGATATGAATTAAAAGTCATTAAAAATGTGGGTTTCATCTTGCCCTTATTCATTAATAAAAGGGGACATTGTTGATTAAATTTGAAGTGAGATATGGAGGTGGGTGGAAAATGACATGGTCTCAAAAAATTCTATTTTCTCCTTTAAGTTACTTCTTGGCAACTTCAAGACTAATAATTTATTCCCGTTAGCCACTGGGGATATTTAATATACCAAAGCAATACTTTGCTAAGAGTGTGGTAAGCTTGGCAAGCACTAGGATGAGTTATGTCATAAGTTATGTTTAAATTTCAGTGTTTTTGATGGAAATGTTTGACTTTTCTAGTGTTACAGATTTCTAAGTGAAAAATAAAAGCAAATATTAACTATCACATTGAAATACACTCAAACCAGGTAAAGGATTTTCTTCAGTACCTAGACAAAATCCGAGAGCCTGCAAAATTACTGACACACAGACAGGAAGCCTGCCTTCCAGATCTTTGCCATCAGCAAATGATGGTCTCATTTTATAGTGGTATCAAAAAAGCACTATAAAAAGTTAAGAAATAAATATTTCTTGAAGGCACTGTGCTAGACAGACTTATATAAAGTAATATATAGTAGATAACATTTTGTTTTGGGAATACTTTCACAGAACTTTAAAAAAAACTGTAAATATCATCAATTTCTATTTGGGGCTAAATTTATGATTTAATTGTTATGAGAAATCCCCATGAAGAAACTTTATGTAATACAGATTGACATCTTCTCTGCCTCTCTGAAACCGCCTCAGAGGGTAACCTGGGGCACTGAAAGGTTAAGTGATTTACCCAGTATATGTCAGAGGTGGGACTTGAACCCAGGTCTCCCTAAATCCAATACTTGTTCTCTAGCCCCTTTGCCATATTATTTCATCTCAGATGCTTAGGTCTTTACATTTGTGCCACAAACTCTGTAACTCTGTAAAATAAAGATTTACTTGCAAGAAGATAACTTTTTGACATTTATATAGTTTTATATACAACATGATAATGTGACTATCTTCATTGAAGATAATTTGGTATTAATCTATCAATGATGATAATTATTGGAGGAAACAGGTTCTGAGAAGTTAAGAATTTCTCAGAGAATCTTCTGAGACAAGAACCAAACATACCATATGACTTTCTGACTCTAATTGTTTATCTACCATACAGTGTTCCTCCCGTGTTTATTTTTTAAGGGAAGAAACAAAATAAAAGGATAAAAAGAAGTTAAATTCTTTTCATTCCCTAAAAAATGTTGATATGAATTCAGTGTCTTATAGGCAAATTTAATGTCTAGAGGCACATTTGAACAGAAATGAATTTTAATGTTATCCTCCATTCTCCGTTCAAGCCCTAAACTCCAAGTCTGGACTGTCAAAGACTATGCAAGGAGAATACAAGCTCTAGCAGATGCTACAGAACTAGAAGGTCTACAGGTACATTATTCAGGAAGCAGCCTAGCTTAGTCAGAAATATTTTTCATCAGATTAACTCCAGATGATGAATTATTTAGCCACATTCAATTCTCAAAGACCAACACATAATAGACAATACATGTTTATTGAATTGAATTGCAAAGGTCATGTGCTAAGCCATAGATGAGATTTTAATATGCATCACTGGGACAAGCACTTATACTCCTGTAATCAGAGGTCCTTGATTTAAAAAAAGAATCTGCATTTGAAAGAACACAGGCAACTGGTAGAATCTAAGATGCTTGGAATAGGTTTCTGTTCTCTAACTTGGAGATGATAAATTAGAAGAATACAAATTCATATTAGGCATTTATTCTGAATTTAATACAAATGCCTGGGATTATCCCAAAATCCATATTAATCAATCCAGTCTCCTGTACTTTCCATAACTTATGCCATATTATGTTTGATTTGATGATCTTTGAGGTGTTATAGATTCAAATGTGTTCAGTATTTAGTAGAAAGTATACTAAACATTTATACTAAACTTTTCAAAAAGCATGAAGGTTGAAGAAAGGGATTTCTAGTTATTCCTCAGTAAACAAGAAAATCCAGTTAACCAGAACACAGAATTCACTGAAAATTCTGACTTTTCTACATTCTGCCTCTTACATATGGGGCTGTTGAATAACCCTCGGAGACAAGGTTTAAGAAAACATAACCCTGACATAAATGTACTTGAATGACTCACAACCTCTTTGGGCCTCTGTTTCCTCATTGAGGTTATCTCTAGATTGCTTTCAGTTCTAAATCTTATGAATAATTACAGGATATTTGGAGAAAAATGAAAGGATGGATATTCTGGACCTGTGGTGTCATCAGTTGTAGAGAACTCCACTGACACACATTAGCAACTCATTTATAATTTAAGACCTTAGAAATTTGCCTGGAACACTGAGAGGCCAAAAGTCTTGCTCATGATCATTTAGGGTGTATCAGAGATTTGAAATAATGTCTCCCTTTTGTCCTATAGTACATTTTTTCCTCTTGGCTCCCTTTCTCCTTTTCCTGAAAAGATAGGATCAGATATTTTAAAATCAAACCATAAGTAGAAAACAAAGCATTTTTCTATTTATCAGTAGATAAATCTTTTTTCTTCATCTAATATTCAGCCAATATTCCTTTTCTCCAGTTTCACTATAATGAATATTTACTGAATGTCCTTTGTATGCATAGCTTCCAATTAAAGAACTTTCTCTGAAGATCAAGTCATCCTTATTCATTATGGTACAAGTTTTTCAGTATCTGACAGGTAATATCTATTATCCAAGAATGTAAAACTTC
Source organism: Sarcophilus harrisii (assembly GCF_902635505.1). Lineage (NCBI taxonomy): Eukaryota > Metazoa > Chordata > Mammalia > Dasyuromorphia > Dasyuridae > Sarcophilus > Sarcophilus harrisii. Next base: position 149,595,953 of record NC_045431.1, read on the forward strand.
AATTTGAAATTTCCTTTGTAGAGTTCATTCAAACCAAATCACAATCTTACCTCCTCTGGCCTCATTTTCAGTAGGCCTTCCCTCTAATTTAGTTAGAAGGCCCTAACTTCTAAAGATAATTCATATTTAAGTATTCTATAGAGATTAGATTAATGTATCGTAGAAAGAAATATGTACATGCATTCCCAAATATGCTCTTATTGAATTTATATATCCAGAGTCAAGAGCAAGAGAGATGATATATGGAGATGTTTAACAGAAAGCAACTCTATTCATCATTACATCTTTCCTTTTTTCTTTTCTCCCTTCTGACTATTTATCACAAAGCACAGATTAAATAGTTTCAATGTACAAATACATTCAACTTATTTTTGCATATCTATAAATAAATTTTTAAAGGACTTACAAATTCCCTTCCTTTGTTGCTTCTTCAGTTCAAAAATTCTTTCTCCAGAAAATCACCAAATATTGGATTGTAGATCTCACCAGAGAAATGTGGGGCCAATGAAGATATTTTTTAGCTGATTTTTTGAAAATTACACTGATGGGACAAGAATTTAAACCCTGCTTCTGCTCCTCAGTAGCCAATCAACCTTCCTCTTGGGATATCTGATGTCACAAAGTGTCACTGGGACCCCAGTACTCCCACACTTCCTCTTTCCTGCAGGGGCAGATTTTCCCTAAAAAGCTCTTGTGGTTCCCAAATGACTAGACTAGTTTCCATTAAATTGAATATCTTCCCAAAGCTTTGTTTTGATTTCTAAATATATGTCATTCACATCCAAGAAAGTTTGTGAGCATTATAAGCAATGACAGTGTCACCCACACACTGACAGATCCTGTCAGACATGAGGGAGGGTAGGAGGATAGGTTTCCTGTTAATGTACATTTCCAGGTTGTACATGACGGAAGCTCTATGTTTGGGCTTTGAAAATAGTAGACATTTTTCAACTATCAGTGCTGAGAATGCCCAGCCTTTATTTACTCTCCCTTAAGCCAAGTGCTTGAAAGAAACTGGGGGTTTCATGGGTGATTCACTCTCCATCATCTCCTGGTGGCTTCTAATAGTTACAATACTTACCCACTACTACCATCCATTCACAAGAACCTTTAATTACTACCAGAAAGAATTTGTCTGACATGGCATCATTCCCCAAACTAGGGTTATGTCCCAAGAAATTCATAGAATAATAATAGATCAGCATCTAATAATATTATACTTACATTGTTCATCTGATTAATAATATTTAATTTTCACAATACTATGAGATAGAATATTATTATTCCTGTTTTACATTTATGGAAATTGAGGCTCCAAAAAGTTAAGTATCTTGCCTAAGATCACATATATGAATTAGGACTCAATAATAAGCTGAATGTTCTTATCTCTGCCATGCTATGAACCTAAAGGACTTTTACGAAAGTAAACTGGGTTTTACATGAACTGATGCAAAGTGATTGTCAGAGCAAGGAAAAAATATATACATAATTATTACAAACAATATAAATGAAAATAACAACCCCCACAAAAAGAGGAGAGATGAATATTGCAAAATTAGAAAGAATTATCCCCAAAGAAAATTTTCTTCATACTCATTATGGAGGGAAAGTGTTGACAGATGTGGAACACTACATATAATAATATTTTTTTTCAAGGTAATGATATTTGTTAGTTTTTTTGTATTTTTTTCTTTTTTAAAAAATTTTTTTCTTATAAAGAACAGCTTTCTAGGAGAGGGAAAAGAAGAAAAGATACTGAGGCAGATCTAGGAAATGTAAAAACAAAAGATATCAATTTATTATTTGGATAACAAAATATCAAGCTCCAAAGACCTGTCCAATAAGAATTTCTGCAATGCCTAACTTCATTATGGAGATACTGATATGAACCAAGAGTCAAGCCAAGAAAGGCTGCAAAAATCACTTGAAGCTTGATACAACCAATAGAAGAAGGGGAAAAGGAAATGAAAGGAGAAAGGGAAATCTATTTGGAATCAAGTTGGTTTGAAACAATGAGATTCCGGGACTTTTACTGAAGGATTCTAATCCACAGGGAGAGTTTTAAATAGGTCCACCTGAGATACTCAGGAGTTACTCATACCTATCCTGATCCAAACCCATGATCCAGAAACCATCCCATGAAACATGCATGGAATTAGGTCTGTGTTCTGACTCCTTATTTAAAAAAAAAAAAAATACATATGATCCATAGGCTCCTGATTGATCTGATTATATCCTCTGATTGGGACTATGTTGAAAATTCTTGCCAACTGAGCCTCAGTAGAGTAGACAGGCTGTAGAAAATATATACTCCCCTTTCCTGGAATATGGAGATCAGTGCAAAATGTCAAAATCCAAATTTCTGGTGTCAAAGAAAAATAGTGGATGGGTTCTAAAAGAAGAATTTCAAGGACAAATCAGTATTATACTTGTCAGAAAAGTATACATACTACAAAAGATCTTGGAATACTTGCATTCCAGGAGGGAATCAGGAATAATTTATTCTGAGAAGCTGAATATAATCTTACTGGGTGAGGGAGACAAATTGCATCATTATTGGAATAGAGGACTTTGAGGCCTTTCTGATTAAATGAGCAGAGCTGAATAGGGACTTGAAATACAAATGTACAAATACAAAAGTACAATCCTGGGAGGGAAATAATGAAAGAGATTATTTCAGAGATCATGAATAGTATGAAATAATGCAGGGGAAAGTGAATAGAATCAAGAGAATAATTTATTCAAGGAAAATTTTTAAAAGAAAATCAATTTTGAAAGACTTAAAAACTCTGATCTATGTAATGAATGTTTCCAAAGGGCATACAATGAATCATCTTAACTCTTGAAATTGTCACAATATACAAAGGTACATTCTTGGGTTAGGCTGCTGTGTGTATTTCCCCCTTATCTTTGCTTAATTGTTATAAGGGATTCTTCCTCACTTTTCTTTAGATTTTTAAAGAGAAAGTGCAGATGTTGGTGTTAGTGAAAGGTAGATTACCAATAATATTGCTCACAAAAAAAAAAGTGTTATGGTAACATTTTTTTTAAACACACAGAAGAATATAGTAGGAAGTTCAAATGGAAACACAAATCAGTAGGACAGTTTTCAAATAAAAAAAGTTTTAAAATAAAAAGCAAGTGATATGAAATGGAGCTTCATGGTTTCATAAGAATCCTCTTTTATATTCCATTATACAAATGGCAGCAATCTTTTTGTAGTGTTTAAGTTCAGAATAAAAAATAGTGTTTTTAAAAGAGTTTTTGTTTGTTTGTTTGTTTGTTGCTGAGGCAATTGGGGTTGACTTGCCCAGAGTCACACAGCTAGGAAGTGTCAAGTGTCTGAGGCAAGATTTGAACACAGGTCCTCCTAACTTCATGGTCTATGCTCTATCCATTATGCCATCTAACTGCCCCTAAAAGAGATTTTCAAATCATACTTTTAAAAAGATTTCCCTCAGAATTCTAGAATTAGGGTATAATGAGCAAGAGATTATGAGAAAAGTCCAATTTCCTTTTTGGGACTAGATTTCCCTAGGGGACTGATCCAGAAGAACCTTTTTTGTGGAAAAGGCTCCCCCTACCCAGCCCATGGGTGATAGCCACATTCTTTAGGAAGCTACATGCCATGGAAGCAACTTGCATCTTGCTGGTGCTAACATATATCATGTATATTAGAGCTATGCGGCAGTCAGAAAGATGATGTGGAAATACTGGAACATTATAGCTAATATAAACTGCAGTCATTTACTTGGTCAATCTTAATGATCAATATGAAATCTAAATGCACCAAAATATGGACAGATAGAAAGATAATAGATAGGTAGATAAACTTCACACAAATGGTTGTATCTATTTACTGATTAGTATCATCAGAATCATTCTAATGATAAATTTCAATACTCTGATATAGATACTCCCTCCAGTGATGCAAATCCCAGTCAATATGTCTCACTATCCTGTTGGACTCTGGCTGCCCTCCTATAAGTATTTCACAGTCTATCTACTTAACATATTATTGGCCTGCCTCTAGAGGTCTTGACAATGTGTGGATATTAATGAACTCATCATTTGCTCCTTCATGCTTTCTACTCCTGATCCCCCTGCAGAATCACTGAATTTGAACAGCAGGAGACAATTCCTTCACTGTGTGAAGATTTCCACAATATGAGGACTCATCATTTCTCTGAAAAATCCATTCCACTCTTGGGAACTCTAATTATTAGGAATTTTTCTTTACATAGAGTCCAAATTAGCCTAATGGCAACTTTTCCCCACAGCTCCTAATTCTGTCCTCTAAAGCCAAAGAGAAGTCTAATCTTTCCCACATGTTATAGCGATTCAGATAGTTAAGGATGATTATCTTGTTCCCTTTCCTCACATTCTTCACTACCTTTAAGATTTCTCTTCACCAGTCCTAACATGACAAATTACTTCAACCAATGCTCACAAGACACCATCCCTTCATCATTCTGTATGCCCTCTTCTGGACACTTTCCAGCTTATGAAAAATCCTTCTTCTTAAACCTGAGGTGTTCAGAACTGAACACAGTATTCTAGATGAGGTATGACAAAAGCAAAGTACAATGGCACTATTACTTATTCTTAGAAGGGATGCTTATGCTTATTTCAATTCAGCACTAAATTCCATCTATTTTTTGATGACTACATTATACTTTTTGACTCCATAGTCCAGACAAACTCCCAAATCTTTTTCAGAACAAACATGATCTAACCATGTCGACCCCATCTAGCATTTGACAAGATTTTTTTGTAATGAGACTTTATATTTTTCCTATTTAATTTCATTTTATTTGATTCAGTCCAATGTCTTGAGCTATCCAAAAGGATCCTTTTAGATCCCATGTCTGTTATTCAGAGTGTTTGATATCCTTTTAGTTTTTGTATTGTCTGAAAATTTAGTGAGCCATATCTTCATTATCATCTGAATTGCCAATAAAAATGTTAAACAACACAGAAGACAAGCATATATCCTTGCAGTACAGTGCTTGTATGACCCTGGGCAAGTAATTTACTTGATTTTCTCACCTGTAAAATGGGAACAATAGTATCTCAGTGTGATTGTGAAAATAAATTGAGATAATACATGTAAAATGCTATATGTACATCAAAGAACTATACCAATACTATTATCATTATTATAACATGTATTCTTTGAGTTCAATTATTCTACCAATTCTGAATCCAAATGAAAGCATTACAAACCTCTCCACTTCTACTACAATCTAGTTGTTTTTTGTTGTTATGGAATTAAAACTGTAAATTCATTAGCAATGATATTTTTATGATATTGGTATGGCCCATCCATGAGAATGAAAAACTTTCCAATCATATAAGTAACTTTATTTAAGGAACATTTTATAATTGTATATGTGAAAGTCTTGAGTATACACTGGCAAATTGATTCATGTATTTTTTTTTGTTATAACTATGGCACTTCCTTTGGTATGTTCTTTTATATTTTGTTAATGCCATATAGAATTGCTGCTTATTATTTATAGGTTTATTCTGTTTCCCTACTGCATCTATTGTTTCAACTGATTTCTTTGTTGATTGTCTAAGATTTTCTAAGTAAATTATCGTGTTTTGTCTCATCTTTACTTTAAATTTATTTCTCTTGTCATTGCCATTACTAGCATTTTAAAAACTGTGTCAAATTTTGATACTGGAGAAAGGAGAAGAAAAGGAACATTCTTGCTTTGCTTCAGAATTTATTGAGAAAACTCTGGATGTTGCCTCATCATGTGTGAACTGAGCTTTGTGCTTTAAAGAAATCATTTCATCATATTAAGAAATATCTTTCTATATTTATGTTTTCTAAGGATGTTAGTATAAATGAGTTATACTTTTTTTCAAAAAGCTAGTTTTACTTTGCCAAAGTGCTATGCTTTGTTATATTTTTATTTTTCTCTGTACCCATCTATATATAATGCACATTTTATTATTATTATTACATTGTATATGCTTGTATAATAATGTATTTATGTGTATATTATCATGGGTTTAAAATGTTCTTATTTTCAATGACTATCTTATTTTTCTAATATTCAACTATTGTTGAATACTTGGCATAAATCTAATTTGATGAAAGAGGGAAAAAAGAAGAAGAAGAAGAAGAGGAGGAAGAGGAGAGGAAGGGAAGGAAGGAAGGAAGGAAGGAAGGAAGGAAGGAAGGAAGGAAGGAAGGAAGGAAGGAAGGAAGGAAGGAAGGAAGGAAAGAAGAAAGGAAGGAAGGAAAGAAGAAAGAAAGGAAGTAAGGAAGGGACGAAGGGACGGAGGGAGGGAGGGAAGGAGAGAGGGAAGGAGAAAGGGAGGGAGTTTGAATAAATTCACAATTTGGGGGGGCAGAGTTTTGGGGGAGAGGGGAAAATTTCTATAAATTAATGACAAATGGTCTAAAGTTCTCTGTGCTTTAGCCTTATATGGGTCAGGTCTTGGTATTCTATTTGTCTCATTAAAAGAGTTTGGTGAAGTGCTTTTTTCCTCAAATTTAAAGAACAATTTGAGGTATAGAGATTGTTCTTAAAATTTTTTTACATAATTGTCCTATAAATCTTTCTGGATCAGGGAGCATTGTTTAGGGGTTTTATAACCCATTTACAAGTACTTCAATTGGCATTTCTGAAATTATTTAAGACTTTTACTTAGTGCTTTCTTAATTTGAGAATTTTATATATTTTTTAAAATAATCTTTTATTCCTTTTGAATTCCCATTTTTGTTGGCATGTAGTAGATGTGTCATAAGTTCATATTGTGTTCTGATTAATTCTTTTCATTTGTATCTGTTATTTCAATGTATTCTTTTAAAAAAATACTAATTTGATTATGTTCCCTATTCTTTTTTTATTTGATCTTCAAAGAATTGTTACTTTAAAAAAAATCATTTCTATAGCTTTCTTATTTTTCAGTTTATTTTCATCCAATTTTCAGTATTTCTTCTTTTGTTCTTATTTTAGATTTATTTGTTGTTTTCTAAATTATAATTACATTCATTTGATTTTTTTCTATTTTGTTGGTATATCATCAGGGTATATTTTTTTTTTGTCTGAGAACTACTCTAGTTTCATTCAAAACACACAGTGGGTGAATTTCACTTCAGTATTAAACAACAGATTTTAAAAATGACTAAGGGAAAGATTTTTAAATATAAAGGATAGGACATTTAAAGTACAAGAGATTTTTCCACACTGAAAAAAAAAATTACAGAAGGAGATGGAATAGTATGTTATGCCTCCCCTCAAAAAGTAACTCAAACTGAAATTCCAAATAACACATCTTACAAAGTTTACTCTAATCAATGACAATGTGTATATTCAAATAAAGAGAAGCATAATAGCAAGAGACTTTAATATACCTCTCCCAGTCTTGAATAAATATATCAGAAAAATCAACAAAAAGGAAAATGTAGAAATAGAAATGAATAAACAGTTGGGAAACTGTACAGATTGAAAGACAGAATTTTCTGAATGGGAATGTTAAAGATTATATATGGGTATATACTTATATATTTCTCAGTTCCATGTGAAAGTTTTAAAAATAGACACAGAATAGAGAACATAGAAATTATATGACACAAAATAGAGCATAGAGAAATTATAAATTTATGCAAAAAAGCAAAAATATTAACCATATTCTTTAAAGACCATCATGAAATAAAAAATTAATACAGGGAGCATAAGCAAAAGATACAAATCTAAATAGAGACTTATTGATGACCAAAAACAAATTGAAGAAATAATTAATAGCTACATAAAAGACAATAACGATGACACAACATATATTAAAAAATTCTATCTACATGTTTTACATGTATTTCTTGTATACAATAGTTTATTGTGGATTTTTAAAAAATTAATCCATTCCCTTTTATTTTATAGAGGAATTTAATCTATTGTCATTTAGGTATCTATTTGTTAAATTTATGCTTTTTTTCAATGAAATTAATACTTCATCCTTGTAGTTTATATATACTTACAATAATCTGATGGTAGTATCCTGCTTCCACAATCTCTACCTCCAATTCTCCTCCTCAAGTTGCCCTGGCCAGTACCTTACTTATAAGGAATAAATTCCTTGAATTTATTTTAATTAAATCCTATTTCTCATTGTCTGTCAGACTGACTGACATCATAATACTTGAGATCATAATACTTCTTCCCCTACGACCCTCATACTTCCTCTGCTTGGACAAAAAGCAGTCTCAAGAAATATTATTCTTCTGTGGAAAAGAGGACTGTAGAAGTACCTACTCCCTACAATCAAAACTAATTTCTTGGATCATATTGAGCTCTCCCTCAGAGAAGAGGCCACATTGTCCACTGAACCATCCCAAATGTGTTTCACAGTCAAATGCTAGTCTATATTTGTAACTTTTCCAGCTTGGTCAGAATAGCAAGGACTTATATTCACTAACATAGCCTTTGAGAAACTGGGGTCACCTCCTTACCACTTGAAGGCATCAGAAAAAGACTTCATTAATTTAATAAACAAGTGAAATTGATGCACAAACAAAACAAAATGCATCTCTTTGGTACCCTGGCTTATTGAAAAGGGCAATGAATTTCAAAAGATTGGTTCAAATGTGAGATGAGATATTTTTGACACTATTATTTCCTTTCTCTAAACTTCAATTTCTTCATCTGTAAAATAGGATTAAGGATGCTTGCCACACACTCCCAAACCCCAATTCCATGTAGCTAACAACGTCCTAAGACCACCTATTTGAGTTATAGAAACAATCAAGCAAAGGTACAAAGAAGATGTAAATAAATTACTAAGACACCTCCACTAGAATAAGAAATCGAAGCAATAAACTATATCAAACGATTGTAAAAGGGAGCCAGCATGTAGAGACAACACATACTAGACTTTAAGTCAAAAAGACCTGGATTCATGTCAGTTAGGTGACCATCAGCAAATCTAACGTGGCAACTCTCTTAAGTGTAATAAGTTGATGATCTGCATAAGGGAAGGGGGCTTCTACATTGGGAGGTCTCTACCCAGATAAATTCTCAAGTCCAAATCTGAAATAAAATAAATAATAAAGAAACATTTTCCCCCATATTTCATTTTGTATAGCATAACTAAACCTTTAAATATATCTCTCAGTTATATCTCTTCTAAAAGGCTATAGTGTTTCTCTAATTGGATTGGGTCTGGGATAAATCCTTGACTCTGAAAATTACTGGTAGTCATATAAAATCAATTAAAGGATCTTCTGAGTCCTTTGGTTGCAAATATGACCCAAGAAGGAAAAAAAAGAGCATCTCGAGGTAATTTTTAATCTGCTACTAGTTTAAAGACCATGCCTAGACCAAAGAAGCTTCTAAGAAGTAGATGCAATTCTTGAGTGAGGTTTAGCCCTAAAAACATAAATTCATCCCAAATAAGGTCATGTTTATATGCACAACCAGTTTTACCACTATGATAATCAAATCCATAATAATGTGTGGCTAATTTTAAAAGTTATATATGGGGAGACTTAGAATGCAAGTCTAAAGACTTAGAATGTCTTTATCAAAGTCTGCTTATCCTAAATTCCTACTGGCTTGAAGATATGCTTTTTTTTCTTCCAATGGACTTTAAAACCTTTAGCAAAGTGTTATAGTTCTTTAGTTTTGTCAATATTTAAAATCAAAATGACCTGTCAAAGTAATTCTCTCTAGGCCACAATAAATATATTCTTTTAGATATTAATCATACCTCAACTTTGCTTTATGTAAAGACCTTTTATCAAATATCATCAATCTTTCTTCCTTAACTCAGAGTGTAGCCACCCAGAAGTCCTGCTTTCTGGAGCATGACGATACTATATACTTAATTGTAACTATCTGTTATTGCTTAAGGGAAATATTCTATAGAACTCTTGGGAACACTTAATTCATGAAGTTTAAGTTGTCATTTGGCAAGCTTTTAGGTGTGGTCAACCTAATCAGCATCTCTCCACAGTTGTTTCACATTTTACTTTGCATTTGAATTTATGTTAAAACACAAAGAAATTTCAATACATTTAAACACATCTATATTTATGTAACATTTTCACCTACTAGCTTACAACACATACAGATCAAGGATTCAGAATATATCTGTTAGCTTTTCTTTGGTTCCAAATCTGGACAGTTTCTACAGTTGTGTCTGAGGTGATGCCTCACTTTCATTTCACTTTCTCTCACAGAAATTTTTACTTTTTAGAAATTACTAGAGCTTTTCACAGGTGGAACTTACCACTTCCTGGTCTTTATTCTAATCATCACTTGTTAGATGGTTACTATCACTGCCTTCACTGACACTGTCACTATCACTGTCACTTCCATTGTTGGTATCATTTTTAGACTTGCCTTGATGGTTGCTTTCAGTACTGTTACTATCACTACTGTCACTGCTATCATCAGATTTACTGTCACTGTCACTGCTATCACTGCTGTTGCTACTATCAGATTCACTGTCGCTATTACTATTATCAGATTTACTATCACTGCTGTCACTGCTATCTGATTTGCTCTCACTGCTGTCACTACTATCACTGCTATCACTACTATCACTGCTATCACTGCTATCACTGCTGTCACTGCTGTCACTATCACTGCTGTCACTATCACTGCTGTCACTACTATCACTGCTGTCACTGCTGTCACTACTGTCACTGCTGTCACCACTATCAGATTTACTCCCACTATCACTGCTGTCACTGCTATCAGATTTACCATTGTTATCCTTACTGTCACTGCTATCACTACTATCACTGCTGTCACTACTATCAGATTTGCCATTACTATCACTGCTGTCACTACTATCACTGCTATCACTACTGTCACTGCTATCACTACTATCAGATTTGCTATCACTATCACTACTGTCACTGCTATCACTACTGTCACTACTATCAGATTTGCTATCACCATCACTGCTGTCACTGCTATCGCTGCTGTCACTATCAGATTTGCTATCACTATCACTGCTGTCACTGCTTTCACTGCTGTCACTGCTTTCACTGCTCTCACTGCTTTCACTGCTATCAGATTTGCTATCACTATCACTGCTATCACTGCTATCACTACTGTCACTGCTATCACTGCTATCACTACTGTCACTGCTATCACTACTATCACTGCTGTCACTGCTATCTGATTTGCTCTCACTGCTGTCACTACTATCACTGCTATCACTACTATCACTGCTATCACTGCTGTCACTGCTATCACTGCTGTCACTATCAGATTTGCTATCACTATCACTGCTGTCACTGCTATCACTGCTGTCACTATCAGATTTGCTATCACTATCACTGCTTTCACTGCTCTCACTGCTTTCACTGCTATCAGATTTGCTATCACTATCACTGCTGTCACTGCTATCACTACTATCACTGCTGTCACTGCTATCAGATTTGCTATCACTATCACTGCTGTCACTGCTGTCACTACTATCACTGCTATCACTGCTATCAGATTTGCTATCACTATCACTGCTGTCACTACTGTCACTGCTGTCACTGCTATCACTGCTATCACTACTATCACTGCTATCACTGCTATCAGATTTGCTATCACTATCACTGCTGTCACTGCTATCACTGCTGTCACTGCTATCACTGCTGTCACTGCTATCACTACTGTCACTACTATCACTACTGTCACTGCTATCAGATTTGCTCTCACTATCACTGTTATCACTATCAGATTTACTGTCACTGCCATTGCTGTCACTATCACTACTGCCATTTGCTATGTCTCCATCACTATTGTTACCACTATCACTGTCATTATTGGTGCTGTCACTATCATCATCACTAGTGTCTGAAACATTATCACTATTTTCATCTTCTCTTTCTGGTGAGTCACTACCATTACTATCACCAGCTGATTCATCAGGTTCATTAGAATCATTGCCCTCACTATTACTGATATCCTCACTTTCAGACTTGGCTTCATCATTACTGCTATTAGGATCATCTCCTTGCATAGATTCATTGTCAAAATCATAGCTCTCATCATATCCATCACTATTGCTTTCACTGCCAATGTTTCTGTGTCCAATTTTTCCTCCTAGTTTTGTTTTCAGGTTGTTTCCAATAGGTTCATTGTCAACTTTCCCTGCCACACCACGGGATCCTTTGTCAGAAATGCCATCTCCTTTACTTCTAAGAGCATCATTTACTTTCTCAGTTTCTTTAGTAGCTTCCATACCATTACTGTTGTTGGTCCCATTGTTTTCTACCTGCTATGAAAGGACAGAGAGAAAAAGTGTAAGTAAAGAAACAATACACTACCACAAAATTATGAAAATTGAATTACATCAATTGATCTGATACAATGTTAATTTATATTTTAAAAGTTGTTATTTGTGACATTTATACTTCGTTTGATCTTGAAACATCTTCATTCTTGGGACTCCTTAATAGTCACTTCAAATTCTCTGTCCCAGCGGAACTCTGAGGAGGATTGGCAGAGTAGAAAGAGAGCCACATCATGAAGAATAGTCAGATGTGAATTCTAGGCTGCTACTCCTTACCTTGGTAATCACAAGCAAGCCCACTTAATCTCCCTTGCTCTCCATTTGCCTAGATTTCTGCCATTGGGCTAGATTATTCTAAACTCCCTTAAAGTTCTGAATTCTCATGAAATTCTGCAAACAGTAATTTGGTAAATTCATTGTTCGAGACACAACTTTTAAAATATTTTCAGCAAACTTGTAGAAATCTTAATTTCCAAAGTTATATCATGCCAATGCATGGATTCTATATCTTTTTATTCAAAATAAAGACTAGAGAAGCGTAATATAGATGAATACAGAGGGTTTTTTTTATTTGTTTGAAAGAAAAAGATGTAGAAATTTTTTTTCTATTTTAACTGAAAAAAGAAAAAGATTCTAAAACTTACCTTTTCTTGGACTCTATTAATGTCATTGGGTCCTGAGTCTTCATTAAATCCATTTTTACCACCTCTAAAGGATGAAGTCAGCTCCACAGGAGTTTCTACTGTGTTATCGTGATCTTCATCACTGTTTGAAGCATTTTCTCCATTGAGGGAATCATCTTTGTCTCCAGTGTCATCATCTTCATTGGCATTACTTGAATTTTTGATTAAGCTATTATCACTGTCATCTTCATTTCCATTTTCTTGATCCTCATTACTAGGAAAGCTTGAATCTGTGTTACCAATAGGGCTTTCATTTTTCTCCTCTGTTTTTTCTCCCTCATCATCACCAGAACCATTGCCTTCAAAGGTATCAGCTCCGTTGCCACTAGCACCACCATCAGTATCATTCCAGCTTTCATCTTCTCCACTCACATTTTTACCTTCATTTTTTTCTGTTGGAGACTCAGTTTGATTACTCCCATTCCCATCTCCTCTGTTAGGAGTTTTTTCATTTAGACCACCCTCATTTTTATCAATGTTTTCATTTCCTTCATCTTCATTGCTTCTATTCTTGTTTATGTTCTCTTGCTGAACATTGATAATTTCAGTTTGGTTTGTGTAGGTAACATTTCCTTCTTTAACATTTTCACTAGTGCTTCCATTATTATTATTCATTACATTTCCTGCCTTGTAAATGATGCCTTCAAAGCTATTTGTTGTGCCATTTTCTGCATTTTCATCTCTCACTAATGTTCCTGGATATGTTATCACCTCATATCTATCTCCATCACCTCTCTCTACTTTGTCTAATGTAGGACTGGTAGAAGATCCCTTTTCTCCTATATTTGCATTCTCAACAGCATTCTCTTGTCCTTTGCTACTGTCATTTTTATATAGTTGTGTACCTTTCTCATCTTCATGTGTGAGGTCTTCATTTATATCACTATTTTTGACCGTACCATTGACAATTATCTGATCCTAAAAGGGGACAAAATAAGTAAAATAATTTAATTTCTTGGTCATGGAGAATATTTATTTGAATAAAAGCTATATCATTCTACCTGGATAGTAATAAATAATCCTAAATCTAATTTTAAAATTTTGGTCAATGATTCATTTTAATGAAAGAGGCAATGTAAGACATTGGAAAGAGAATTGATTTCAAAGTGAGAGGAGTCTTAGTTCTAATCTTGGCTCTACCAATATACTTATTACATGTGTAACATTGACAAGTTACTTAATTTCTCTGAGCCTCAGTATTTTCATCTGTAAGTCAGTCAATAAATGTTTTAAAGCACCTACTGTATGCCTGGCACTGTGCTAAGCAATGAGGATACAAAGAGAGATAAAATATAGTCCCTCTCCTCCAGGAGCTCACAATTTAATGGGAAAGGAAACAATCAAGCAAATATATACAAACAAATTCTATGCAGAATAAATAAGAAAAAATTAAGAGAGGGAAGACACTACAATAAAGAGAAGTTGAGAAAAGCCTCCTATAGAAAACTGGATTTTGTTTGACACTTAAAGGAAAACAGGAAAGTCAATAGGCAGAGATGAAAAGGGAGAGCATTCCAAGCATTGGAGACAGCAAGACAAAATGCCAAATAAAATAAACAAATAAAAACAAAAAGTAAAAATAAATAAAAATGGAACATCCAAGAGGCCAGTCACTGGATTGAAGAATATATGTTGAAGAGTAAGGTGTAAGAAGACTTCAAAGGAAGAAGCTAGGTTATAATGACCCTGGAGGGCCAGAATATTTTATATTTTATCCTGAAGACTATAGGAGTTATAAAATGAGAGCATTGATTAAAGGATTTCTAAGGTTTCTTCTAGCCCTAGATTCCATAATCCTATAACTTTGTACAAATCACTTTTTTTCTCTAGACCTCATTTTCTTCATCTATAAAATTAGAAATCTGATTAAAATTATCTCCAAGGTTACAATCTATACTTAATTTCTATTATTCTAAATCATCAAAATATATAATGTAAACAGTTCTCAAATGAGCCCTCAAAACACTTGCATCCTAATGTAAGAGAGGGCATGATAGAGGTAAGATGAGAAAATGGGGTTTTCATTCTTCAATGTATCTATCTATAAAGATACTACATACCTATGTATGTATGTGTGTATAAACTTATAAATCTATGCTATATATATATATACAGTACAAACTATACTTATATACTTATGTCATATAGCTACACACATAAATCTATACTATATATCTTATATACTTTTGTAAGTACTTATATACTCTTTTATAGTATATACTATAAAAATACTATATACTTTATATAATATGTACTATATGCTATACATTTATTTTATCTTAAATGTAGTATAGAGATGTATATAGTATCTACATGCATATATAGATATTTACACACATGTGTTTATATTACATATATAATTTATAATTTTGTTGTTTTTTATAAATTTCATTTAAAATCAAAAGATAACACTAAAGTAGCAGAGAACCTTAAAATAGGTTTTGAAATTGCCCAGTTAGGTATAAAAATGTTTTTTAAATATATTTCTCAATGGAATAAAAAGTCACTTCTAAAAGATTATTCAAATGTGTGCCAGTCAGAAAAGAAATTTTCTTACTGACTTACTACAAATTACTACAAAATTGCTACTGAATTACTACAAATTCTTATTGAATTACTATTACTTTATAGGAATCAAGTAATATGGATGTATTGTCTACAGAATATATAATAACATTTGAAGAATGCTTTATGGATACAAAGTATTTATGGTAAATATACTTAGGATGAAATAGATATAGATATAGATATGCTAAGAGATATTTTCTTTCTTTTTAGAAGGCAAGTGCTTTGAATGCTCCTTTGGAGAAATGTGTTCATAATACATGTTTCTGGTTATTTCAATTTCAACCATATTCTTAATTTATAGATGAGAAAAATGAGATCTAAGGAGAAGGACTGATTTGACCAAGGTCCTAGGATAATAGTTAAAGAAGACACGCTAGAGGTCATCAGCTTCAACCTCCTTATTTTATAGATAATGACAGTAAAAAGCAAAGAAATGAAACCCAAAGTCACAGAGGCAGAGTCAAAATTTAAACTGTGTTCTCTGATTTCCTCATTTAGAATAACACTAACAATACTGTTGATTTTTGATAGTTGAGTAAATTAATTTTTTTCATTTCAAAGTTTTAAGATTTTATGTAACTTTTTTATTAGTTTTTAAAGTTTTATTAATTAAAAAAAATAATTTGTTTATGACTACCACAACTATGTTAAGCAAAGATGTGCTTCAAAGTTCAGTTAACCAGTTGCCAAAGATGTATTATATATCTATTATATTTAAGTACTACACTGGGGTAAGAAGCAGAATATGTCTTTCCAAAAAATCATATCTTACTGGAAGCAGATTAGATATGGTTGGTTATATTCATTTACAAGCATAGCTAGTTTATGGTAAATGTCAATGATGTCAACTAAACTTTATTTCCTTCCTTCTACTGATCTTTTGATAGCAAAGGGGAAAAGTGCCTCACTATTATTTCAAATATCTAGTAACATAAGTTTAAAATATAGATGACAATTTGACCACAATTCAATTGAATTGATTTTAAAAAAAGCTTTTATTATAAGTCTATTGGATGAAAAGCACTGTACTCAGCTCTAGGAACAAGCCAATGTCACAAAAAAAGCTATAATGAACAAAATAATACATGAGAACCCAAAAGAAATATAAAATTAAAAGTCACATGAAGTCTAAGAGGGTTTTTTTCCAATTCAAATAATCAGCAAGTCTTCTTGGAGGGGATAGCCTGGGAACTGGGCTTTACAGGATAGGTTGGAGTTCAATAGAAAAGGGAACATTTCAGACATGATGAAAAGAATAATCAAAACAAAGAGGCAGGAATGTACAGAGCAATATCAAATACCATTCATTGATGAGATTGTGAAGGGCCTTGAATATGAGACAAAGGAACATTATAATTTTCTTTGGGAAGCAGTAAAAAGTCACTAAAATTTTTTGAACAGAAGAGTTGCATGATTACATTTATGTATAAGAAAAACTATTCTGGCAGTGACACAAAATATGAATTATAAAGGAGAAAAATTAGAGGTGGAAATATCTGTTAAAAGATTATTACTATAGTCTAGATACATTTGGGCAGGTCCAATAGGGCTTTGCAACAAGGTGGAAAATTTAAAAGATGTTGATAATCTGTCTCAGGATTCATTTCCTCCCTTTCTACTCCCACCTCAGAACATGTTCTTCTCAGTAGTTTAGAAACTTACTGATTTTCCAAGGTATATTACCTCTCCCAAACAGCACAACCCATAAGATCCCTATACCCTTATGTGGAGACACACAGCTCCTATAGTAAAACTTGTCCCAGATGCAACAATTGATAGTTATATCTTTGGTCTGTATGAGGGTGGTAGCAATGGAAATAAAGAGTAAGATGTGAGAGATCTTAGTGAGGTTGAAATGAGTAGACTTCAGCCTCTCTAAATAATACTTTCAAGCAGAATACACAGACCTAAAGAATACAAAGAAAACACATTCTAAATTTCTGGTACCTGTTTGGTTACTTCTGATTTTCCCGAACTGTTTAAGTCCGCAGATCTATCAAAAGCATACCTCTCTTGGGGTCTGATCTGAGAAACCTGTCAAATTGAAAACAGAATATTAAAGTATTTATGTTAGAAATATCCTTAATCTTCTCAAAATAATTTGGTGGGGGAGAATTTTTAAAAAGAAATATAGTTACACACTTAGAAGACATGCAAATTAATGTTTGTCTTAAATTAGAAAAATTGTATTGCTATATTGATTAGCTTAAATGAACTCCTTGTCTTAGAAATGCCTGTGACAAAAAAGGTCTGAGATATTTTCTAGGGATTTATCTTCTCTTAGAAAGTGCCTCTGCCACCTTCTTACGCCACCCCCACCCCAATACACACACACACACACACACACACACACACACACTCTCTCTCTCTCTCTCTCTCTCTCTCTCTCTCTCTCTCTCTCTCTCTCAGTGGAAGTTATCCTCTTTGGGTTATCTAAATTTGCACATAACCCCAAATCATTGACATAATTTTAATTAAAAGTTTTAAAAAATATTTTATTGATACATTTTTAGACGGCAAGTGCTTTAAATGCTCCTTTGAGAAGTATGTTCATGCTTTGTTTCTGGTTATTTGGGATAAAAGACGTTTAAGCCATATTCCTAATTTTATAGATGAGAAAAATGAAATTCAGAGAGAAGGAATGATTTGACCTTCATTTCTCAATATATCTCTTCCCCTTCCCCTACCTAATGAATGATCCTTTATTACAAAGAATTTTTTAAAAAGCATTTCACCATGATCAAACAGCTTAATTTATACATGTTATACCTCATACTCATAGTTCCCTGCATTTGCAAAGAACACTATTTTCAGTACTCATCTCCAGGGATAAGTGTAGTCATTCAATATTCTAAAACACAGTTGGTAGTCTTATTTGTAATACTCATTTTCCCAGGATCACTCAGTGTTAACAATCTACTATTAGTAGTAGCCATCTCGACTTTTTGCACCTTCCCCTCTAACATGACACTTTATCATAGTCCATGGTTTGCTCTAGTAATATTGCCTTCCTTTAGTAATTGCCTTAGATCTTCAGTCCTCAGGTAAAATGACATTCATTACACAAGTCTCTCTCCATTTTCACAGGTCTCTCCTTAATGTCTTCCTTTAAAAATGCAACCTTCATCTCTTTTAAAGCTACTCTCTATAGCAAAGGTATTAAATATGTGTTTTTTTTTTTTAACCACATATTTGTATGGTGAACTCCAGAGCACTGTCCAAATCAGACTAAAACATAATTGGGAAATATTTAACAAAATAAGTAAAAATATAGTAAAACAAGTCCTACTACATATCATACATTGTACTAAGTGCTTTACAAATATGACCTCATTTGATTCTCATGACAACTCTGGGCATTAGATCCTATTACATAGGATCTAATTATCTATTATTATATAAAATCCCCATTTTACAGTTGAAGAAATTGAGGTAAACAAAAGTCTCTTAGCCTTAATGAGTGTCTGACATCAAATTTGAATTTGGTTCTTCCTGACCCCAAGCCCAGTGTTCTGTCTCCCTAGCTACCTGTTGCCTTTTACTATTAGTATTTAGTTTAGGATTTTTCAATCCATTGCTTTTGGCAGGGACTGCCAGACCATTACATTTCACTGCTTTAGGCATATTATGCAAATTTAGCATATCTACAAAACACAAAAAGTCCTCCCCTAAATAACATTATAGGATACACAAGTGTTTTCACTGGGACAGAGCAGTTGAGTGATAAATAGACTATCATAAAGGCATGAAGGAAGACTTTGATTACCAACTGAGTCTATGGCATAATAGAAACAAAGCATACTGACTCAAAAAGCTGTAGCCCAGGACAGAGCAAAATATTAATCCAAGACATCTTAGAGTGTTTTGGAATCCTATAACTTGGGTTCAAATATTCAAATATCTGAAAACAGATCAAATATCTGTCATTTAGTCTCCATGGGACCCTAAATATATAACTCTGCCTTATTTATGTTTTTTTTTTTCATTTGCAAATGTGGAAGTTGGTTTAAATGACCTCTCTGCTCAACTTTGAACTCTAAACCTATTTTCCTATGAACCTGCTACTCCAAGATTCTCTGGAGTTATTCCTCTTTGATAACTAGAGCAATTGTTTTTTTCTTACATAAGAGTTTGAAGGGAAAATGTAGTTGTCGTTATTGCTATTTCCTTTGCTTACCACAAATTTAAGACAAATTTTCTGTCTTAATTGATTTTAAAATCAGGATTATAGAGCAAAAAGCAAAAAATGGGCATAAGAGTTGAATGTAATTTTGGGGGAGCATATAAATTAATAGGAATGAATCATTTTTCTAAACAAGGCAGAAAGTAACAAAAGTAGACAAAGGGTAAAAAAAAAAAGGATCTGGTTTAATTTTAGGGGTGCAACTAAAAGAAGTTTACCATTACTCCCCCATTAAAATGTGCAATATTTATGTTTTTGCTACAGGTAAATGTTAATTGGCTCAAAAAGCAGAATAGTCTCTCTGCTGAAAGTGAAGAGAATTATGAAACACCTCTCTGTTCTAAGTTATCAAGGAAAATTAATAATGAAATGTTCTTTTACACACATACACACACACACACACACACACACACACACACACACACCCCACATATGCTGAATCTATTGAGGAAAAGGAGAATTCTTAGCTGTATCAGGAGACTGGATAGTAAAATGATATCATAAAGTGGGAGGGGAAAGGAATAAGAAGGACTATAGAGCACTTTGAGCTAAGAAAGAATAGGTGAGAAATTATTCAGTAAAAGTTAGAGGAAAAAGAAACAAATAATAAATTGGGAGGAAGTGAGGAAGGAAGAGAATTTGGAATTCAAAATTTGAAGAAAAAATATATGCATACATATTATTGGAGAAAATAAAATATTAAATTAAAAATGAATGTTATAATCCAAAAAGTATATTTTTTAAAAAGAAATCACTTCCAACAATTAAGTCTTAAAAAGAAACCATAGATCTTGAAAGTATCAGTGATATTTTTGTCACTTTCCCCATCAAAAATAAGAGGTTCAGAATTAAAAAGCAGATTTGGATAGTGAACAATAGGTTAAGAAGATGGTGCTTGACAGAAAACTGGGAAAAATTTTTACATCCAAGGGTTTCGATAAAGGCTTCATTTCTAAAATATATATATAATTGACTCAAATTTATAAGAATACAAGCCATTTTCCAATTGCTAAATAGTCGAAGGATATGAACAATTTTCAGAAGAATTTAAAGTTATTTCTTGTCATATGAAAATGCTCTAAATCATTATTAGTTAGAAAAATGCAAATTAAGACAACTCTGAAATACTATTTCATACCTCTAAGATTGGCTAAAATGACAGAAAAAGATAACGATAAGAGTTAGAGGGGATGTGGGAAAATTGGGACACATACATTGTTGGTGGAGTTGTGTACTGATTCAACCATTTGGGAGAGTAATTTGGAACTATGCTCAAAGGGCTATCAAACTGTTGCATATCCTTTGATCCAGCAGTCTATATTGGGTTTGTATCCCAAAGAGATCATTAAAAAGAGGAAAGAACCCATATATGCAAAAATGTTTGCAGCAGCCTTTTTTATAGTGGCAAGAAATTGGAAATTGAGTGAATGCCCATCAGTTGGAGAATAGCAGATTAAATTATGTTATATGAATGTAATGGAATATTATTGTTCTACAAGAATCAGCAGGATGATTTCAGAAAGACCTGAAGAGATTTACATGAACTGATGCAAAGTAAAGTGAATAGAAGCAAAAGAACATTGTACATAACAACAAGATTAGGTTATGATGGACTTGACTCTTTTCAACAATGAGGTGATCAGTCTGATTCCAATAGACATGTGATGGAGAGAGCTATCTGCATCCAGAGAGAGGACTATGGAGACTGAATATAGATCACAACATAATATTTTCACTTTTTTTGTTGTTGTTTGAGTGTTTTTTTCCTTTCATTTTTTTCTTTTTGATCTGATTTTTCTTCTGCATCATGATAAATGTGGAAATATGCTTAGAAGAACTGCACATGTTTAACTTATATTGGATTGCTTGCTGTCTAGGAGAGGAAGGAAGTGGGAAGGAAGGGAGAAAAATATGGAACACAAGGTTTTGCAAGGATGAATACTGAAAACTATTTTTGTGTGTATTTGGAAAAATAAAAGGCTATTATTAAAAAAAAAAAAAAAGATGAGTGGGTATTCATCCCATCAAAATAAGTAGTCAGGTATCTGAAGAAAAAGTTATGTTTCACTTGTATTTATTTTCCTCTCTTTAAAAAAATAAAAAAATAAAAATTTTGTACTGAATTTAAAAAAAAGATGATGCTTGAGAATGGGATTTCTGGACCATGTCTTAAAATACAAGCTAGATTATCTATATAAATCTGCTAAGCTATTCATCATACACACACCAAAAACAAAAACAAAAACAAAAACAAAAACAAAAACAAAAACAAAAAACAAAATTGATGGGAAGAACAGCAGGAAAGATTTATGTAAGTTTACAGAAAATAAAATATAAGGAGAAAACCCTTACTAAAATCTGTAACCTAGATGTCCATACACAAATGATCCATATAAGGCTAACAAGTAAAATGAACTAGAGGCAAATTCGACTATCACTAAGATTTAATAGTCTGAATATGAAAATGTAGTTATGATTTGAAAGGAAAAAGATAGTAAAATATATGTGTGGCAGGGAACTGAGGAAATCAAGGACATCTTATAGTTGAGTATCTGGGTATGAAGGCAGAAATAGAAATGATATTGTCTTTTGGGTATTTTATAGATCACCTGTACAAGAAGAGAAAATAGATGAGTTCAGAAAACAAATCACATGACTGGCACAGAGACATGATAATAGACATCTGCAAAGTTGGTGACCACTCATAGAGGCATTTTTTTTTCAGTATGTATAATTTCTGAATTCTAAGATTCTATGATTCTGAATCACCAAATATTTTTTAAAACTAGTCCCAAATATTTTACAATATCTTGAATAGTAATACTAATAAGAGCAAACTTTTATATAGCACTTACTACATGCCAAGTACTGTACTAAATACTTTATAATTGTAAAGATTTAGTTTTTTTTTTCCTCTGCAAAGGGAATTGCAAATCTTTAAGAAACATTTAACAAAAATTCTAAGGTAAAGAAAATTATAAGGAAGCTTCCTGGTAGGGTGTAGTTGGGGAGGGGTCAAAATGCTTACCGGAATGGCCTCTGCTGTTACCAAGATGAAGAAAAATAAGATAATCTTCATTTTCTTTGGTGGCAATAATGGCCTATTTAATAATAATAAAAAAGAGTACAGTACAATTTTAATTTTAAAGCTGAAAAAACATTAATCATAATCATAAATTGTTTTCATTTATTTAAAAATATGTCATTTCTAGGCAGTAGGCACAGATCAACCTTCACACTAATCTGATTGCATCCTAAATATGGCAGAAAGATGGTCAGAAAGTCAAGGGGAGATGGTGACATATTCTTCACCAAATTTAGCACCAAAATACCCACTTGTTTGCTTATAATAACAGAGGAACAGTAGCCTTACTGAAAATTTGTAAAACAAATTTTTATAAATGTCAAGATCCTGATGTGATTATAAAAAACATTATTATTTAAATGTATATTGGTTGATTAAAGACCATCTAATCTAATATTTTCATTTAAAAGATAATGGAAACTGGGGCTAAAGGAAATCATGGTTTTCCTGAGGTCACACATGTATTTAAGTGCCCAGAGATGGTATTTGAACCAGCTCCTCTGACATTCAATTCCAATCTATCCATAAGTCCATCAATAATATTTATTAAAGGATCTCCTATGTGCTAGAGGTTGCGCTAAGCACTGGGGATACCAAAAAAAAAAAAAAAAAGCAAAAAGTTCCTTATCTGCTTTCAAAGAACTCACTAATGAACTCACTATCCTAATGAAGTAGGATAGGGAATGGGGGAAGGGAAAGATAACAGTGTTTTTTATACTGTAATACTTCGTAGAAATTTCCAATGTTATGTGTAGAGAACACAACTTCACAAATATTATCATGGATAGAAGAAAAAAAATTCCCTCATGCTCCACCCTATCCCCACCTCCAAAATCATGAAATTCAGTCACATCTTAGTCATGACTCCTCTAAGTTTGGTTGTATCTAACAGTGATAAAAACAGTAAATTATATAGTTAAACACTTATCCTTTTGTTATTACTACTAAAAAGAAAGGCTTTAAACATTTGTTTCATATCACATACATTTTTAACTTTATTGAATTCTTAAATTTTAATCACATAAAAGATGCTAAATCTGATAGAAATCTATTTGCCATTCCAGCATCTACCTGCTACCCTAGTATATCCACATGAGAATACCAACCTATTGAATAGTGAAGGGTTTCTTTCTCAAATTTCTGGGAGCACCAGATGGTAACAAACTGTCATATTCATTGATTGTCCCAGGTTCATGTCTAGCTATGATTAGCCAAGACACCATGTTTTTTTTAAGGTATCTGGATTAATTTAGCATTCATTCTCCCAGAGTTTGTCATGATTTTTTTCTTATGTTCTCTTGATTTGACAAGTTATAATGGAGGAAAGAACAATTCAAAGTTTAAACTATGTCTAAACTTCAAAATTTCCCTTTCGTTGAAATGCAAATTATCTTCAAAATACAATAGTTCAATATTAGGAACATTTCTGGTCTTACCTTGACAATCTTCAAAGGAATTTTGAAAATCCAGAATTGATCTTTTTCTTTGAAGAACAGTGGTAATGAGGTGGTGTACTGTATTTTTGTTTGACTTTTATGTAGCTACTGAAATTTAAACTCTGTTTGACAATTATGTCCACCAATCACCATCTGGAAATCCACCTGATATGGGGTTGTGAGGTGTGGCTGTGACCATGAAGCTCATATTAACTTCCCACATACTGCTATATGTTTGCCCCCTGAAATCCTTGGTTGCAAAGTGACTAGACTAACTTTTACTTAATTAAATAGCTCCTACCAGGCTAGTTTAGTATCTTAAGTATAGAGAATTAGCATTGCACAGCACCCAGAGCACTACTTATACTCTATCACCCCGACATTTCTTTTCCTGTTAGGGTTGGCAATCTAAGAAAACTCTAGGTTTCCTAAGTAAATATGACTGTCTATTTAAGACCCCTATCATTCCTGAAGTGGATATTTAAGTTAGTGCTATAATTCAATCAGTGGCACTGACTGCCTGAGGGACCTTTGAAAATCTATAAATAGTAGCATAAAGAAGCCTTTCTGTTCTCAAGGAACATAAAGACATGAAACACAAAAACAATAGCCCCTCTCCTCAAAAACATTTACTTCTAACTGTCAATGCTGACGGGCCTCACAAAAGATAAAAATGAATGGAATTCAGAAATAACTTCAAAATATGAAGAATTATTTTGAAGTGATAGTCAAATAATTCAACAAGGAAGCAAAAATGGACCAAGGATTCTATTATCTATAGAAGATTAATTTCTCTGTCCAACTAAGGGACAAACCTATAAAGAAATCATCATATATACTATTCATGGAACATCATTTATGTTTACATGAAAAATTATACAATTATTTAACTAAATAACTTATAAACAGAATTACATATATAGGAGTGAATGAACAGGTCACAAATCCTATTGATATTGTGACAATAATAATTACTTAGAAACAATCATCCACTGCACAAGAAAGGATTTTTCTTTTTTGGCTGAGTACTTTTGAGGTCAGCCATTTTTCATTATCCTCCAAGTCTATGGACTTTGCTATCATGACTCACCTGCTCAATTACCTTGGAACTTCCCTTAGAGTCTGGAGCCTTCTTGGTGTAGTGTGATTTTGTGGTCCCTTGATCTTGAATGGCTTCTGTTCTAATGGGTCAGTGGTCATGGGTCTTCTGGCTTTGGAATCTGCCTCAGGAAACTCCCAATCTATCTGATTCTGATCACTACTTAGCCAGATAGCCTCAGGAAACTCCTACTTCTAGTCTGCCAGATTCAGAACAGACTACTTCTCAGTTTGTTGCTGACTGATGATCTGGTCAGTGATAATCAGATTTCAGAGACCTCAATTTATCTAGAGATTACTCCCTAGGCTGTAGAATTAACATATCTGTGATTGAAAGCTGTATAAGTGTATCTCCTTGCTTCAGTTTCTTTACTGAATTCCCTTACAATTTGGTCCGCTTGGTAATGGCATCACATTACTTTTCAATAATTTTGCCCCTTGACTAGGACATGGGTTCAAGCCTGCAAATTCCTTTGAGACACCTTGTGACACTGGTCTGGGATTTGGGGGCCCCCCTTCTCAATCTCAACATTCTCACCCCCCAGTGTCCTTCTGCCAGGCTCCTTTCATTCTTCTAATGGTGAATTCTTTTGAAGACTTCCATTTTGGGGGTAGGTCCAAGCTAGCCATGTTTTATTTCCCTCCTGATTGTGCTTCTGACTCAGTAGACTTTGTCAGCACTTCCCAGAACCTCATAGGTACTCCACTTTCTGCACCCTCCACTTTGATCTGGGAAGTGATAGAGAGCTACTGTAATTTACTGACTAGGATGTGTGACACAAGTCACTTTCAGAAGACCACTTTGACAGCTGGATGAAAAATGGTCTTAATTGGGGAGGGATTTGTGGCAAGGACACCAATCAGCAGGCTATTGCAACAGTCCAGATATGCCATGGGAGTGGTCTGCACCAAGATGTCCGAGAAGAGACTCACTCTTGTGAGTTTCCCAACTCACTTGTGGCTCCAAGAAATTTTAGCATGTGTAGCAGCCATATCCAATAAAAACCTCTTCTACAAACAAGCTAAACCATGTTGAGGGTAACCAACATGCCTCCAACCCATCAGTGAATTAAGGAGATGTGTAACCCAAACATGTGAAAACTTCCCCCATTGCAATAGGTTAATGAGAACAATCTGTTACAAAAGCCAGAAGACTACTGAAACAGGTGCTGTGGAGGGCTTAGTGCTTAGTCAGACCCTGAAGATACCAGTGTCATCCACTGAATCCCAGGACATCACCAATTATCCTGATTTTTATCCTACCTATTGGACTTCTATAACTCTGAAAAGGGAGTGAGACTAATGACTTTGTGCAGCTGTGCTTCACTTAAACCCAATTCTTTAAATTCAAGTCAAGATATCACTCTGTGATGTTATTGGGACTTTTCAAAAATGAAGGATGAGCCACCACATGGGAGATTTTATAAAGGTAAAATTGATGAGCATGGCAACAAATTGGATATGGAGTGGTGGTAGTGAAATGAGACATTATGAAGAGTCAAGAAAAAAGAGTGTCAAAAGCTTCAAAGAGGTCAAGAAGAATGAGAATTGAGAAAAGACTTAAATTTGGAAATTAAGAGATTGGTAGGCCAGCCCCTTTGTGGATAATAGGGCCAGCCTACCACTTTATGGATAATAGAAAAGGAAGGAAAGTAAATAAGAATAAGAAGAATTTAGTAGAGTAATGAAGAGTCTAGGATGTAATTAGTTGAGAGAAGTGTCCAATCAGAATGTGAAAGAAACAAAATGAGTGCAGTGTTTTGGGGGGAAGTGGGGTGGGGAGAAAGGGATGGCAGTGTTAGCTAAGTTTAAAAGAAAGCAAAAGGGGGCAGCTAGGTGGCACAGTGGATAGAGCACCGGACCTGAAGGCAGGGGGACCTGAGTTCAAATCTCTAATCTCAAACACCAAACACTTCCTAGCTGTGTGACCCTGGGCAAGTCACTTAACCTCAATTGCCTCAGCATAAGTATAAATAAATATAAGAAAGCAAAAAATAATTAAGGGAGTTAGAGGAAAGAGTAAATTAATAGAAAGATAAGGAAAATTGCATAATCTGAGTAAGAGTTTTGAAGATTTGGAAAGAGACATGAGGAAGGATTTTGAGTTCATTCATTTGAGGATATGGGACGCTTAATGTAGTTATTCTTTGTGATAATGCAACTTGAAATTCCTGGACTCCTATACTTAGAAATTGGAATGGGAAGCAGCTGCTTTTTCTTACCTAGAAAGCCTTGGGAGAGATAAATGAAGCTCAGACTAAGAATTGATCCAGCTTGAGGAAATGGGAGAAAGAAAGCTGAGAAGGCTATTACTTTGTATCATTTTTTAAAATGAATTTATTGATAATAATCTGCTCTCCATTTTTTTCAAGTACTTATAGTAAATGGCCCATAGATAAATTGATTGAAACATTAAATATAGTCATTATAAATCCAAACATGATTTGGTTGAAATCTGTGCTGAAATAAATCAAAATGAGGCCTAAATGTCTCCTATTAGGATAATTGTAGTAAAGCAGAACTCAATGCAGAAACACATTTGCTATTTGGCATTAAAGCATGAAACTGCTGGATCACAGAAATCTGAATTAAAATCCAGTCTGAGATATTTATTAGCTGTGTGATTTGACCTCTGTTTAAAGGGGGAAAATGAAATAACAAAGTGCTTATCACAGCACCTGGCATATGGCAAGTACTATATGTATGTTAACTGTTATTCTTTCTTTAGTTATATAAAATTCCTACATACTTGACATAAACTGTTGTTGATATGACCAGTATACAATGTCAATAGTGATAAGATGAATGATTTTTCTATGTAAGGCAATTGGGAAATACGTTTTATGTAAGGCAACTGAATTGAGGACCCCTGAGTGATAATAGGTTTTGCTTTAAAGTTTCAAATTTACAATAGAGTTTATTATATTGTAAAATTTGGCAAATTTTATATCAGAAATGCTGTTAGAAAAGCAACTTCTTTTATGATCTGAATGTTGTTAAACTATGAGTTGAATTATTTTTAAAAATGGGAAAAAAAAGTTTGAAAACTGCTATTATTTTAGCAGTCCTGCTGACCACATGTTGTAATATTCTAAAGTACTATAATTTAAGAAAATGGAAGTTTCCAGGTTTGCCTGTAGTTAAGAGGAAATTTCATTTTAAAATATTTAGCTATTATGTGTGAGAATTATATATTGTTAATTATTTAAGTTATTGTCATGCTATTAGACTTTATCATAGGTGTGTTTTAAAAGGGAAAATTAATAATTGAGCAATGTGCAGGAAAGGTACAAAGAAAAGATTTTGTAAAATCTCCTTATTTGTATACTTACAAGATGTCTTGGAACCATCTCATAATAAACTCTTATCAACTTTATCTTATCTTGCTGTCTAGTCATGAACTGTGCAAGAGCTCGCTATATTGTAGAATTCCTATTGAATAAATGGAATACAAACACTCCTTGCACAAAATGGTGAAATTTTCAAACCTACTTACAATGTAGAGTGAGTTTCATTTAAGATTTATTTGTTTATCATTTGAAGAGGTTATGAAGTTATACCTGGAATAGTTTATATTAAATTTATATCTTGAAACAACTTAGTCTTAACAAATTCCAGTCTTAAAGATTTATTTTTGCTTCAAAGGGTGAATATGAAATGGATATCTTTTAATTTGGAGACTTACAGCAATTGGCCAATGTTGTTTTTCTGGAGTTTTGAGTAAACCATTATGCATTCCAGAACATAATTATATTCTTGATTTCTAATAGTAGATGTTTATACCAGGATGAGTTTAGACTCTAAGAGAAGAAGACAAAGAAAAGGAAGAAAAGGTTATTGAGTAAATTTTTAAAGATTTGGCAAACTTTTATTGTTGCAACTCCATGAAAAAAAAAAAAAAAAAAAAAAAAACTTAGCCCTAAGCTGTGTTTAGTGGAACTTGCTATTTGAAGTAAAAATCTTGTGGGACTGTAATCTGATATTATTCTCAGTTTTTATTTCAGGTATGATTGTCTGCATTGCATGAGGCCAAAAGTCTACTATTCAAGGCAATAATAAGTGCTTTCCAGGAGAGTACATTCTGGGAACTATCTATCGATCTATGTCTAGATAATTTATGTCTGGAAAAGTTGAGAGGATAACCTTGGCATAATCTAAGATAGGATCTTCTTGACTCAGTTGTCCCATTGTATTACTTCCTTTTGAGCAGAAATGTTTCCCACCTGGTTAAATCTTGAGAATGGATTTGGCCCCTATAAATGAAGTGGGACCTTACCATAAACTTAACCATGCCTCTTACCAGAGCTAAGCATGCTTTATGCTGTTTATACTTGTGTTTAATCATTCTCTGCCTTTAGGATCAGGTCTGGAGTACAGTACTGATGCTGTTATAACCATGCTCCTGCTTCTTTCTCTCATAGCAAAGTTCTATTATCAAAGAAGAGTGGAATTTTGTCATTGCAATATGGAATCTATTAGTTATTAATTAATAGTAAGATATCTGAATTAGTCAAATAAGGATGACCTTACTGTTTTCGATCTGAATTTGTTATCATTCCATGGCCTAAGCAAGAGTCAAATTGTCTTTACCTTTCTCACATATATGAGATTAAATTTCTGAATTATGTCATTCTTTCAAAATATCAATATAATAAATCAGAGATGAAGGAAGATGAATTAAAAGACATAAATCTCTTAATTTGTGAGATTTAAGTCAGAAACTGCTTCTGTTTTTGTTTTAAGGAATAGAAGAAGTATAAGCAGTAATTTTATTGAAGAGCAATTTATAAGCTATCTTGTATTACCTTAATGGGAAATCTGACTTTACTTTACTTAGGGTTGTTATTTAATCTGGGATTAGAACCTGTATGTGGAGCATGACATTCATGAAAACTACTCAGAAGTTACCTTAAAGCTATCCCCATTGTTTAAAGGGCTTTCCAGAGTGGTAGTTTATGTTTATATGGAACATGGTTAATGACTAGAACATGCTTTACCAAAGAAACTCATTTCATATAAACTATTTTCTGTATACAGTTTGGGTTATTATATTTAGTCATCCCATTCCGGGTCTTTTGTTGTTATTAAAAATCTTAAAACAAATTCATTTATATAATGTTGAATTTAGGGATAAACAGTATTTACTTATCATTTGTTAGATCAAAGTATTTCCTATTCCTAAGGAGGAAATTAGCAAAAGTGGAAAATTTTGAGAAAGCAACAATACCAGATGATTATTTGTGTCAAACATAAATGATTTTATATATATATATATATATATATATATACTTTAAATATGTGTGGCCTTGTGCACACATTCTAAATTCTAAAAATCAGATTCAAGATTTACATATAAAACACACACATATTACATATAAAATACATACATTTTGCATATAAATTGCACTTGTAATTTGAAGAAGAGAGATTAAAAATTGCAAGTGGTATATGATATCTGAAATTCTCTACAGTGAATTTAAGTTCCTAAATCAATCTTCTTATAGCTTTGCTGCTGATAGAATTATAACCACAAAGTTTGAGCTGGTTTTAATCACTGGACCTAGTTATTGGAATAATAAAATTTAGGAGAGCGTACTAAATTGTATTGAATCCTCTTACTGGCAGATTTTAGTAGAATCCCTTAGAATTCTGTTGATGACTTGGAACCAGAGAAACAAATTTGCTAGAAAGAGGTCACTCTAGAGCTTCCTGAAGAGGAAGAAGTCTATAGTGGAATGACTAGGAGAGATATTTCTGGAAATCAGGTAAATATATGGGACATCTGGACTCAAGATGAAATGTGCTGATTAAGTGATCATTTCAAGTGGGTTACCAGATTAAAAGGAGGATTGATGCTATTTGATATTAATAATCATTATTGTATTACTTTAGTCTTTTGCTTCATGTCTGTTTACTAAGTTTTCTTGGTGACTTTGCTGAAATGTACATCTCTCTAAAATCTGTGGCTTGATCCTTAGTTTACACATAGGGCCTATTTAACAAAGTTTTTCTTCTTGGTTAAAAGGAGATTATCACTCTGTGTATCTAAATTTAATCAACTTTATGACCTTGATGGAAACATGAGGTTATGATTTATGATCCAGAGTACACTTTTTTCCTGTTTTGAGTTTGTCTCCTAGTTCAAATTGATCTGGCTGGAGAAACAGATTAATTTGATGCACTTGGGGATTAAGGTACAATATAAGACTGAACATGATGCTGAACCATTTATATTTTATTGTGCTTTCTGTCATTTCCATATATATGTTTTGGCATCAAATGAGAGAATTATTGAAAAGTCTGTTTACTTAGTGACCCATTGCTCTTAAACTCACTTGTCCATCAGTGTTGGGAGAAAGCATCATCCAGTCCCCTAATATTTATCACATAGTCAAGTTATCTGTTACTTATCTATACCAGAAAATTTTCATATACTTGCTTCCTTGGAAAGGAACTGAGGTTCAAGAGAACAATCTCTTTTGTTGATGTGGAACTATCTAAATTATTTTTATCTTATAAAAATTATCCATAAAAGCTAGTCCCACCATGAAACCATTTCTAATAGCCAATCAACATATTACTATCTTGAAATACTTATAATAAACTCTGTTTAATTGTCTTCCTTCTGAGTTTGCCTGTCTTAATGAGGTTCACCCAAATGAAGAATTTGCTTTTTAACAGAACCAGACAACAAAGTTGTGAAAAGCTTTTTTTCCTCTCTTATTTCAATTTGAGTAACAGCTTTCTATTCTTCCTCCTCAACATTCACATTTCAAGTCTATGTATAACAAGTCAGAAAAGGAGCTAAACTTAAAATTTTCATTTGGGAAAAGAGTATTTTTCTTTCTCTGTCTTTACATATCAACAGATTAATCTTTTTTCTCTAAATATACTGTGAATCACAGAAGCTTTTAGAATTTTTTCAAATATTTCAAAATGTTTTCAAATGTTTCAAAGTGGTGCTGAAGATGCCAATTAAAAAAAGTTCAGAACTATCTCCAGCTAAATGGTATACACATAAGATCATGAAGGATTTAGTTGCCAAAAAACACATTAACTATTCTTCAAGGATGGAATAACTTGCCCAAGGTCATACAAATAAAAAGTTCATGAGAGGCAGCAGCCAAAAGCCCAAATCAAGAAAATGCTAACAAGATGCAAATCACATTAGTTAGAATATTGGTACTTCTTATTCATGCCCCTTTATTGACAGTTAGTTGTGTTTGTAAACCAATAGATTTTTATAAACTGACAGTAAAAAGAGGAGTGAAAAACAGAGGAACAGAGGAACAGAGGCTATAGCCAGATGTCTTTATTTAGCAGTTTGTTTCTAGTTGTCTCCTGAGTCAATGCATATCAGAAGAAGCTATGGAAAGTGAAACCTGAGCAATTTCCTGAAAGGCAACCACAAAGCATACTTTGTAATCACCTGAGGTCATATTGGGATGCAGGCTCCAACATGGAATAACTGACCCGAGAAAAGTCTCAGCAGGGTTCTGAGAAAAGGAGTATTGAAAATGAATGCCCAGCTTACATTTGATCAGAAATTCATACTATCTGAGAAAAAGAGAAAATATTCATGTCAATGAATGAAGATTTCTTGAATTTTTAACTACATTCTTTGGATTGTGCAGGGGTCCTCAAACTACGGCCCATGGGCCAGATGCAGCCCCTGAGGACAATTATCCCCCTCATCCAGGGCTATGAAGTTTCTTTATTTAAAGGCCCACAAAACAAAGTTTTTGTTTTTACTATAGTCCGGCCCTCCAACAGTCTGAGGGACAGAACTGGCCCCCTATTTAAAAAGTTTGAGGACCCCTGGTAGAATAACTAAGCATCAGTGGCTTGCCAATCAGTAAATTAACAGTAATTTATTATTATGCTTTAGATACTGAAGGTACAAAATTAAAAAAAAAAGAACTCCTCACTGGGATGAAACTCAAGGAGTCTTTAATGTAAATTGGAGAAAACAATGTGAAAAGTAGTATGGCATTCATTAGAAAGGACTTGGAAAAAGATTTAAATACTATTTCTGACCCAAGTTGTATGGCCAAAAGCAAGTCATTTAACCTCCATACTATCTTTGAACCATAAGTAAATCTTTTAACCTCTGTTAATCTCAAGTTTCCTCATCTATAAAATGGAGATAACAATGGGGCACCTGTTTTATAGGATTTCTGTGAGCCTTTAAAAAAGGATGTAAAGAGAAAACCATCTCCCAGGAGAATGCAAACTCCTTGAAGGCAAAGACTGTAGAATTTCTTTCCAGAAGGAGCTTTGGCCAAGAAATTCAAGGCCATGGAGGAACAAGTTTTGTTTTCTTCTCTATTACATTGGGCAGGAGGTAAAAGATGATTAACTAGGAAAATGAAGAGATAGCTAAGAAAATGTGGATTTTTGGACCAACTTAAAATACAGGGAAGACTGACTATTATTCCTAGCCAGTGATGCAAGTCATTTGACAAAAGTTGGTAAGAACATTTTTGCCAGACACCCTGCAAGACTGGTCAAAAGAACTTTAAACTAAAAAGCACAGGAAAAGGAGAATTGCATATGTATATCTTCTAAGCTAGATGTCATAGACAATAATTATAATGAAGGAAGAGAACTGAAAGCTGAGTCATCCAGATGTTGATAGAAGACAAAAAAGAAAAAAAGACAATGAAATGCCAGGTTGCAAATGTTCATAGAAAAATGGCCCAAATTTTGTCAATAAGCAAGGGCAACTAGAGGTCCTGACATGAGTCACTTTGTGGAGGCAAAATTTATAATTATTCTAGATCTGGATGGAAATACAGTATTCAAAAGAGAATTATATTTATAAATAAATATAAAGGTAATGAGAGAGCAGAATAGCATTGTTAAAGAATTAGAAACAGAGAAGGTGCCTATCAACTGGGAAATGGTTATGAATGACAATTCTACATAAATGTAATGGAATATTTCTGACCTTGTAAGTAGTGATGAACATAGTAATACAGAGAAGCCTAGAAAGACTCCTATGTACAGATATAAAATAAGCAGAACTAGGAAAACAATGATTACAATGTAAAGGAAAAGAATAACAACCACAAATCAATCAAAACAGTAAGTGCAATTGCTGAGAAGAGATAGAATATGTCCTTTTCCAAATCCACTTCTGTTCTTTTGTACAGAGTCCATGAAAGTGAAATATTGTTTATAACAAATTTTATATATTTTGATGTATTGATTTTTCACTGGCTTTCCTTCCTCTTTTTTGTAAAAAAAAAAATTATTTGTTACAAAGGGTGGCTCTTTGGGAAGCAAAAAAGGAAAAAAAAAAACAGGAAAATGTTAGTTTTTATAAAAAACAAAATATATCAATAATTTTTTTTTTAAAAAGAAGGTATATGCATGTGGAGAATTTCAGGGATCAGAAGAAAGAAGCATGGTAGGAAGTATTTGAATGAAGGTCAATGGAGAGAGAAAGAGAAAATTTTTTGTTAAAGAAATATTATTATAGACCATCTGAATATAAAAAGAAGAGATGAGTTTGGTCAATACTGAAGAAAAACATCTTATAAGTGAATGAAGATTAAGATTTTTGTGGGGAAAACTTGGGAATCTGGGTCTTTTTTAAATAAAAAGTACATCACTGAAGATTAAGAGACTCTCATTCAAGCTACTAGAATATATAGAATCTGAATATAGGAACTTGTGAGAAGAACCTGACATAGGAATTTAAGAATAATGAAAGACACAGAAAATGAGCTGTGGTAGTTAGAAGTAGTCAGTTAACAAAAGACTTTGGCAGAGTGATTCCTATTTGATAAAGAAATAATTGCCTTTATTGATCAAGAGTTTCACTGACCTCTTACGTCCTTCAATTACACCTAGAATTGAGACCCCTAGGTGACATTGCAGCAATGAAGATAGCACAGTAAACAGAGCAATGGACATAGAATAAGGAAGATTCATATTTCTGAGTTCAACTCTGGCCTCAGATCGCTAGCTGCGTGAACATAGACAATCACTTAACCCTGTTTACCTCAGTTTCCTCATCTGTAAAATGAACTGGAAGAGTAAACAGCAAATCACTCCGGTATCTTTGCCCAGGAAACCCCAAATGGGGTTATGAAGAGTTGGACATGGCTAAACAACAACAATTGTGGCAACAACAAAAAATGATGATTTTCTTAAGGTTCTGCTGCTGTTTGTTACCACTTCTCATTTGACAAGAGAAAACAGGACTTTTATAGTTGCTTTGATTTCCTAAATTTGGCTAGATTTGTTTGTCTGGTAAAATTCATTCTAATTGATCAACAAAGCATCTGGAGTTAAGAAGATGAGTTGCAAAACTAAAAAGTTTTCTACAGTGTTCTGTGATATTATGTGTGTTTTCTAAATAGACCAAAATGATAGAAGCCTGTGGTCTAGAGCTGTAAATTACCCTAAAATCATGAGGTTTCCTCTCTCATTAACTTCCCTGACTGTTTCTTTTTTAGTACATGCTCACTCTTTACAATAGAATTAAGTAAATTGGTAGGTTTATCTATAAATTTTAATGTATTTTCTAATTTATGCATTTTTAATATATTAATATATATAATTGCATTTATTTTGCCTTTCTTTTGTTAAGTAGATGGTTGGATTTAAGATCTAAAAGTATTATTGTGATTTGTTAGTTGGGTGGGTGTGTTACCTTATGGTTTGAATAGACAGAAAAAGCATCAAATAGAAACTCAAGTATTGGAGTGGAGAGTCAGAACCATATATTTCCCCTCAACAAAGGATAGCTCTAGAATCTCGAGAGAGTCTGTTTGTAAGTGGTTTTGGAGTAGCTTATCTCTGTGGATGAGGTTAAAGGCAGGTCTGATTATAGTTGGTGCTGGTATAATCCATGTGTAGAGTGTTAGAACTATATTATATGACATTGGTGAGTAGTTCTTCCCTATTATAACCTTACATCATGTCACCACTCATATTACATTTTGGAGATGGTGTGTGTATTAACATAACCTACTGTTAAACATACATATATTCATATTACATACTATCAAAAAAATAATTCACTTGGATATGTAAGAAATTGATTCAGATTTATAAGAATAAGGCCTATTCTCTAACTGATAAATGAAAATGGTCAAAAAGATGAAATTCAAATTATTTATAATGGTATGAGATAACTTTACAAAGCATTAATAATTTAAAATATATAAAGTTAAGTTTATACCCATTGAATTGGAAAAATTAAGGGAATGGGAAAGGAAATTTAAATTTTTGGAGAACCTGTAGGAAAACAGATAGATTGAATGAAATAGATTGGTGAAACTGTGAATTGTCATGGCCAATCTGGAAAGAAGTTTGGAATTGTGCCTTCCTAAAAAAATTGCTAAACTGGGTAAACCCTTTGTCTAGCAATACCACTACTAGGTCTATAACCAAAGAGATTTTTTTTAAAGGAAAGGAAAGGAAAAGGTCCTACATGAACAATAATATATGTAACAATTCTTTCTGAGGTAATGAAAAATGGAAATTAAAAAGGTGCCCATCATTTAGGGGATAGCTAAAAAAAAATATGAAAACTAATGACTATGAGATATCAAGAATCAATCAAACAAATTCAAAAGAATGAAAAAACAGAAGAAAATACAAAATACTTTATTGAAAAAACAACTAACCAGAAAAATAGATCCAGGAAAGATAGTGTCAGAATCACTGGACTACCTGAAAGTTAAAATCAAAAGGACCTAGACAGCATCTGTCAATAAATTATCAAAGAAAACTAATCTGAAATTTGGAATTATGAGCAAAGGGCTATCAAACTAAATATATTTTTTGATCCAGCAAGAGGTCATAAAAAAGGGAAAAGACTCACATGGGCATGAATGTTTATAGTAGCCCTTTTTATAGTGGCAAGGAACTGGAATGCCCATCTGTTGGAGAATGGCTAAATAAGTTATGGCATATGAATGTAAATATAATATTATTGTTCTATAAGAAACAATCAGCAGGATGATTTTAGAAAAGCCTGGAGAGATTAATATAAACTGATGCTAACTAAAGTGAGTAGAACCCAAAAAACATGGTACACATCAACAATAAGATTATGTGAAGATCAGTTGCAATGAAATTGGCTCTCAATGAGGTGATTCAAGCCAATTCCAATGTTTAACTTATACTGCATTACCTACTCTCTAGGGGAAAGGAGAGGTGAGGAGGGACAGTGGAAAAGATGGAATACAAGGTTTTGCAAGGATTAATGTCGAAAACTATCTTTGCATATGTTTTGAAAAATTAAAAAAAAAACCTATTATTTAAAAATCTGCTCTGATATCCTAGAACAAGAGGGCAAAATAGGCATTGAAAGGATTCATTGATCACCTTAGGAAAGAGGTTCCAAAATAAAAATTCCAAGGAACATAATAGCCAAATTTTAGAACTATCTTGTGGTCATAGAAAAAATACTTCAGGACAAAAAAGAACATTTCAAATATTGGAGAGCCACAATCAGGATTATACAGGACTTAATATCTGCAACATTAAAGGACCAGAGATCATGAATATATTCTGGAAGGCAAAGGAGTTAAGACTATAGCCAAGAATCACCTACCTGGAGAAACTAAACATAATACTTCAAGAGGGGAAATAGTCATTCAACGAAATAGAAGAATTTCAAGATTTCATTGAAAGAAGTTCAGAACTTTAAAAAAAAATTGATCTACAATATCAAAACCCAAGAGGAATATAAAAAGAGAAAAGAAAGATTTTTTATAAATATATAATATTTCTACATTTAAACATATAAACTTATATACTTTTCTAAATATATGATAGGAATATATGATAGGAATGATATGATATATGATAGTGGAACTTCAGTATTTACATCCCTACATGGATAGATGATACTTGTAATTTTAAAAAATGGTACAACTGATAGTACAGCTAGAAGGAATATACATAGACAGAGGGTAAAAATATAAAGTAAATTTGAGGGAATGGCAAAAAAAAAAAAGTAACTAAAGGATGAAAAAGAGAAGTATACTAGGTGAAGAAGGAAGGGAAAAGTAGAATGGGATAAATTATTTTGCATGAAGAAGTGCCCAAAAAAACTACTATAGTGGAGGGAAAGATGTGAGGGTGGATTATGGGCATTGATTAAATCTTACTCCTTTTAGTAGTGGCTCAAAGAGGGAATAATATACACAATCAGTTGAATATAGAAATCTATCTTACCTTCAAGAAAAATAGAAGAGGAGGAGGTTAAGGGTAGGAGGACTGACAGAAGGGATGGCAGATCAGGGACAAAGGAGAGAAATAGTGAAAGGAAAGAAAGTTCAAAGAGAAGAATAAATAGAGTGAAGAGAAAAACACAGTAAGTAATGATAAATGTGAATGTGAATGCAATGAATTCTCCCATAAAATGGAAGTGGATCAAAAAACAGAATTCTATGATATGTTGTTTACAAGAAACACCCTTGAAACAGAGAGTAAAGGTAAGAGGCTGGAGTAGAATTTATTATGCTTCAGCTGAACTAAAAAAAAAAAAAAAAAAAAAAACAACCAGAGATACCTATCCTGATCTCACACAAAGCAAAAGCAAAGATAGACTTAACTAAAAGCAATAAGGAAGGAAACTATAAACAATGAAGTAATATTAATACTAAACATATATGCACCAAGTGGTAAAGCATCTAAATACTTAAAAGAAGTTAAGTGAGTCACAGGTTCATGACCAAACAAGAGATAGAGAGCACAATGAAATATAAAACAGAAATTTTGATTATATTAAATTAAAAAGCTTTTGCACAAACAAAACCAATGCTACCAAAATTGGAAAGAAAGCAGAAAACTGGGAAACAATCTTTACAGCAAGCACCTCTAATAAAAATCTCATTTCTAAAATATATAGAGAATTGATTTAAGTTTATAAGAATACAAGCCATTCCCCAACTGATAAATGGTCAAAAGATATGAACAGATGGTTTTCAGATGAAAAAATCAAAGTTATCTATAGATACATGAAGAAAATTGGAGTACTAATGTATTCTTGTTAGAATTGTTAATTGAATCAACCATTCTGGAAAATAATTTGGAAATATACACAAAGGGCAAACTGTGCATTTGTGTGCATCTGTATCTCCCAGAGTGTTTCTTAGCCCTGAGACTTTCTTGCTTATATGCTGTTCACTGAGTACACACCAACCATTATATCACTGGGAAACCATTATTTGTTGTAGGATTAAATCAATGCTAAACTAGATTTAAACATTGTCTCCTCAATTCCACTTAGTATCTTGTTTCAAGTTCTGGCCCATAACATCTCCTTGTAGGTCAGATCAATCATACTGACCCATGATAAATTAGATAATTATTGTCTCTATCAACTCTAATGGGTTAACACTTTGTAAGGATTCCAACAGATTATAGATGGTAATTTAAAGGAGAGGAAGAAGTGTAATAACTAGTGATGGCAGTTTGGATTAGAAGAGAGGAGAAAGAATACAAGAGAAGCAAACTACATTGATTATAGATCAACAATGATGGCCATGTTCCTTTTCCTTTGCCACTTTTTCTTCTTACTAAAGAAGAGTAGGAGACAAAGAGAAAGAAAAGTTTAAGAGAATATAATGGAAGAAAATTCAAACAATAATGGGACAAACATAAAATGGGAAAGTATGGCAGAATCAAGTAAAACAAAATATATGATGTTTCAGATGAACTTTAGGGGTAAAAAACAAGAATAGCAATCATTGTCTCAGACAAGGCAAAAATTAAAAATAGAAGAAATGAAAAGAGAAAAATAGGTCAAAAGAGACAAACAGGAAAACTACATGATATTTGAAAGTATTGTAAACCATTAAATAAGATCAAGGCTTATATACTAAGTATATAAGCACTGAATGCCCCAGTACTTAAATGCTTAAAGGAAGAGTTAATAACATTTCAAAGAGAAAAAATATCATAGATGAAGACTTCAATATAACCCTTTCAGATGCGGAAAAATCTAACAAAAAGATCAAAGAAGTTAAGAATATGAACAGAATTTATGAAAAGTTAGCTATGATAGCTCTATAATAAATAATTGAATATAATGAAATTAATTACACTTTTTTCAGCAGCATTTGTCACATTACTAGAGTTAACTATATTTTCTTCATATTCAATTCTTCATGACCCCATAGATTATAGCATATCAAGCCCTTCTATCCTCCACTATCTCCGGAAGTCTATCCAAGCTTTTGTTCATTGCTTCTATGATACTATCCATCTATCTTGTACTCTGCCATCCCCTTATCCTTTTTTCATTCAAACTTTCCCAGAATTAAGGTCTTTTCCAATAAACCCTGTCTTATCATTATGTAGTCAAATAATATCAGCTTCGGTATTTATTCTTCTATTGAATAGTCTGAGTTAATTTAAGTATTGACTGATTTGATTTCCTTGCTGTCCAAGGGACTCACAAAATTCTTCTCCAGTACCACACTTCAAAAACTTTGATTCTGTTTTGACTATATGGACCTTGGCTAATAAAGTGATATTACTGCTTTTCAGTATGCTTTCCAGATTTGTTATGGCCTTCCTTCCAAGGAGCAAATGTCTTTTAATTTGCTGGCTATAATCACTAACTGCAGTGATCTTTGAGCCCAAGAATATAAAATCTGATTCTGTTCCCAATCCTTCTCTCTCAATTTGCCAGGAAGTGATGGAATCAATTGCCACAATCTTAGTATTAATATTAAGCTTCAAGCCACTTTTACATATTTCTCTTTCACCCTCATCAAGAGCCGTCTTAATTTTTCTTTCCTTTTTGCCTTCAGAGTAGTATCTTCTGCATATCTGAGATTGTTGATCTTTCCCCTCACAACCTTAATCTTGACTCTTGATTTATCCAGCCTGGCATTTCAGGTATATATGCATATATATCTATAGATATAGATATATAAAATTGCATATAAGTTAAATATCCTATGAATAGCCATATGCTAGGGAATAAAAAATTTCATGGATAAACTTAGAAAGGCAGAAATATTAATTATATCATTTACTAACTACAATGCAATAAATTTTATAATCAATTAAGAATGCTTGGAGAAAAAATTTAAACTTAAAATGGTGACTAAATAATGTAGTCCAATATATGTCAGAGTTGAGAGAAAAACCATAATGTTATCAGAGAAAGTGACAACAGTAAGAAATCCATACCAAGATCATCCCTCCCTTTTTGCTCCTCTCTTTTTACTCTTAAGAGACACCTGTTTTCCAGAGCTAAGTACCAGCAAGCAAGCTGGATTGTGAGCATAGATAAGGATAATCCTTTTCATTCATCCTCTGGATGAATTCTGCTGCAGCTAAATCATATGCTCTGCTATGAATGACACTTTTCTCATTGATGCTTTTACCCCTCATTGCTATGGCTATAACTCACTTTAGTTCTTTGTCTGGCCATTACTATATGTATCAAGGTTACCTTATTGATATGGGTCTGTTTGGTCTTAGAACATACCCTGGTACTCCAACAGAATAAAGGCTTTTTGCTTATAACCACTGTTAGCACTTTTGTTTATTTTATTTTTCAAAGTTTTACAGTTGGTATATTATCTCTGTGTGCTTTTTGATATTTTCAGAGTTAATAGTTGTGTAATTTCTGTGACTCTTTGGTCATTTTCTGGGTTTAACAGTGGACATGACTATAACACATAATTATATTAAATAGGGCATTGTCTAATGTCATATGTATATATATATGAGGTACAGAGATACACATGAAAGAAGCACATGTAGTCAAGTCTCCACTTGGGGTGGGGTCTCAGTATACTTTCTCTCCTTAAAGTCCTCCTTGAGCTCATTGAAGATCATTGGTCCCATAGGCTAGTTCCACAGAGGGCAGTTTCTCAGTTGCAAAGGTAATTCACCTGTGCCTGCTTTTCGCTTCTGGGTTGGGCTGATCTTGGTTACCTCGGTGATCTGTTGCTGCTCTGGAGAGAGAGGTTGCTTGCCTACTAGTTGGCATCTCCTGACATGGCATGGATATTGCAAGTCTGGGCCAAGATGATCACTTAAGCCAATGGGCTGGCTCCTCACCAGACAGCACCACAAAATCAGGCAGGTTACTTTGTCACTGGACTCCTGCCAGGCTGGACTTGTGCTGGAAATTGTTGCTCTGAAATTGAGTCAACTCTTCAGAAGACATGATATCTCTACCAGAAGGGTCAGAACACTGGACTTCCTCAGCTCACTGATGGGTGAGCAATTACAGTTTTTACCACATCCAATTTCTGACCCTGCTGCATATTATTGACCATTTTCCTCTGGAGTATTAAGGTAATCTTTCCAGTTTTCAGCACTTTTGGGCTTTTTCCAAAAAGGCAGA
Source organism: Sarcophilus harrisii (assembly GCF_902635505.1). Classification (NCBI taxonomy): domain Eukaryota; kingdom Metazoa; phylum Chordata; class Mammalia; order Dasyuromorphia; family Dasyuridae; genus Sarcophilus; species Sarcophilus harrisii. The sequence continues at coordinate 149,638,599 of NC_045431.1, forward strand.
GACCCTCAGTCTAGGAATAGCAAAAGAGTCTCTTCTTTACTTCTTCTTAGTCTCAGTTATAAGTTTTGTCATCTCCTAGGTAAGAAGCAAGAGATATACAGCCTGTCCTATTCAACATTTCTTCCTGGTTCACACACACACACACACACACACACACACACACACACACGTATATATGTATGTATGTATAAAATAGAATGAAATATATTATTTCATTATGTACATATACATGTGCATATACATATATGTATATAGGGATATATACTAATAGAGATACATATAGATGTATAGAAAGACAAATAGTACGAACTGAGAATTTAAGTAGCAAATGGGAGATTTAGGAAAAGCTCGATTCTAAGAATTCCAAGAGGTTGTAAAGACAAATAGTACAAACCGAGAATTTAAGTAGCAACTGGGAGATTTAGGAAAAATTCGATTCTAAGAATTCCAAGAGGTTGTTTCCAGTCATGTAAAATCATGGAAGCCAGGATAGAATATTCTGTATGACAGATGGCAAGAAGATGGTCTTCTTGAGGGCAAGCCCCTAATTTTTTTTACTTTTTTTGATTGTTCCTAGCCTACTTATTGTTATTCTAATATTAGATGTTTTATTTTTATTGTACATTCTATTATACTGACTAATCATCATCATTGTCAAATGTACATACTTCATCATAAATTTACCAGTCTCTCATGACCCTGAATTTCCTGATTTTTCTTCCACAGAAACATAATATTCCCAAGCTAAAACAGTTTCAGCATGTTAAACAGGTATCTTGGGTAAAGCTACATTTATTTTGTACAATGAGTCATCATTGTTTTGTGTCTGTTAAAACAAGTTGTTTTGTCTCATTGCAATCCTGAGAGTTATTTAAAGTCCCCTCTAGAAGAATCTTGTTTGTCATTTTTGTGGGAGCTTAAAAATAAGAACAGATGGTGTCCTGTACATTTGAGGCATAAAAGGCCATACTTGAGTAGGTTGAGGCGCCACAGGTCACCTGTACTAAGATTCATTCTAGCCAGGTTGCCTGCCCACCCTTCTTACCACCTCCTTCTCCCAGATTTCCAACAATCCAAAGGAAATGACTACTCCAATAACCCATTTATAGTGACTTCCACTACTTATACTAGAAGCTGAGCCAAGCCTAGGCAAAGTTCTGGAGTGAGGGAAGTTTGCCTTTGGTGCCCCCATCTCCTTTTTCAGCTCCCTAGTATTAGTTGTCTTTTACAGACATGATCTCACTCTTCTCAGCACATCCCTAAAAGGAACCAAAACATGTGGTCAAGGTATTATTCTGTGGTGGAAGGAAGAGTGACAAGGCATGAAGAGGGCAAATGATTTAAGATACTTCACACAATCTGGTCACTTTTTCACAAAGTGAACCACTAAAGTCACCCAAGTATTTTAACACATGCTTCGATTTCAGAAAATGTTCATACATACATACATATATGTATATAACATGTATATATGTATATTTATATGTGTGTTTTATATATGTTTATTTATATGTATATTCTGTATATGTATGTATATTTATGTGTATACTTTTATTAATAAATTAATGACACTACCATATTACCCATACCTATTACACAGCATTTAAAATTAGGGCATATTGTGGGCTACTTGCTCCCTTCTGGTTATCAATTCTATGATCTTCATTCTGTTCTATGATCTATGATTTTCATTGGTGCAATAAGAAATACAATTGAAATGAAAAAACCAAACCTCATCTGGAAAATAAGATCTCCCCCCTTCTCTCTCTCTCTCTCTCTCTTTTTCTCTCTCCTCCCTCCTTCTGTTTCTCCATCAGTCTCTCTGTTCCTGTGTTTGTGTGTATGTGTGTATGTCCCTCTCTCTCTCACTTTCTCCTTAACTGAAACAAAAGACAGGTTTGAAAGCACACATACTCATTTGAACTGTAGTTAAGTCTCGTCTGGCTGGAGTTCCAAAATAAGCTGTGTCTGAGCACTAAAATAGCATCGCCTCGACAACGGCAAAGAGGTTTCAGGTCTATGGTGGATGTTTGTTTTCTTTTAAATTCTCCCTCTGGTGTTTATTTTGGTACTGTGTAGGTGCCACCATAGAGGAAGGTGACCACTTGGAGGAAAAAGAAGAAAAAAACCTTTGCATAACTTGTATACATACAAGCCAAAAAAGGACTGAATTTCCTTCAGTGAGTAGATGTTTTGAATTTGTGCCAGCAATTTAAAGAATCCATTGTAACTTCTTAGCAAGTTCATATTCTAACATACCTTGTTTTATACTTTAGATAGATTTTTGAAAATTTGTGAATAAATTGATTTAATAAACTATCTCATATTTAATATCTAATAAGGGAATTTGGTTTAAAGAATCTCAAGTAAAATCTCTTTGTAAAAGGAATAATTAGTTTATCTTCTGAGAAAATCAGATATTTGCTTCAAAAAAGTTTACCTTTTTCAGTTTTACATGAATCAAATTTAGTGGTTTCCAATAATAAAGACTTGCACGTAATATACATTTCTTTCTGAATACTAAAGAAACATTTAATTACTTCAAATAATGATTTGATTAAATAATAAACAGCATATTGTAACTGCCCTTGGATCACACCAGGGTTTGCAAATTGAACCTAAAGTGATCCTACTGAACTTAAACAGGTCATTGTCTTTCTAATTCCCAGGAATCTATTTTTTCAATAATAATGCCTAAATCACTATTGATTAGAGAAATGCCAACTAAAATGACTCTGAAGTTCTACCTCATACCAATTAAATTGGTTAATATGACAAAAAAGTGAAATGATAAAAGGCAAAGATAATGTGGGAAAAATAGATATATTAATAGGCAGAGCTTTGAATTGGTCCAACCTTTGTAGGACAATTTAGCACTATACCAGAAGGGTTATAAAACTGTGCCAGCCTTTGATACAGCAATACCACTACTAGCCTATATTCCTAAGTGATCAAAGGAAAACAAATAGGACTTATATGTACAGAAGTATTTAAAACAGTTCTTTTTTGTAGTGATAAAGAATTGGAAATTGAGAAGCTGTCCATCATTTGGGAAATGACTGAACAAGTTGTGGTTTATGATTGTGATGGAACACTGTTGTGCTATAAAAAATGAGGAAGCAAATCATTTTTAAAAAAATATGGAATGACGTATATGAGTGGCAGAACCAGGAGAATATTGTAGGTAATAACAGCAATATTATAACAATTGGTTGTTATTGTTGTTGTTTTTATTCAGTTCTTTGTGACCCTGATGCAGTTAGTGGCAGTACAGAGAGTTGTGGAAATCCCTCTGGTCCACACAAGTCCAACAGGAAGAATTCACAAATCCAAAAAGTCTGACTGGCAAAAGCCAAGTTTATTGTTGGCACTGAAAAGCCAGCTAGGAAGACAGACATCTGAGTGGCAAGAGGACCTGGCAGAGAAATAACAAAAAATTATCACTGAGAAATGGGTCTCTTCACAGCAGGCAAGAGTCCTGGCAGGCAGCTGTGCCAAGAGGAGAGGACCCTTGGCAAAGCATAATCCTATTTCAGACTTCTGCAAAGATTTGAAGTTCAAAATGGTCATTTTATAATTAGTCGGGGGGGGGGGGGGGGGGGGGGGCTACCATTGAATGAGATTCCTTCAATCAGTCACTGCTCCCAGGCCTAGATTTCCAGTTAATGAGACCACTTAAGTTTGAGCTAGTAGGGAGTGGTCCTGGGCTAATCTTAATGAAACCACTTAACTGCCCTGAAGGGTAGGTCTCTGTCAGAGGAGAATTTCAGAGCTCACGCAAAAGACAGGGAGGACAGTTTCAGGGTTCACCCCCATCAACTCCATGTGCCATGGCAAGCCAGGCCATTCTACACTATCTCTAAAAAGTCTATCAAGTTTGTATTCATTGTTTTCTTGACACTAGCTATCTGTCTCATTCTCTGCTATCCCTTTTTTCTTATGTCTTCAATCTTGCACATCAGGCTCTTATAATTAAGCCCTGCCTTCCCATTATGTGGCCAAAGAATTTCAGCTTCAGCATCAGTTTCAGCATGTGTGTTTTCAATGAATAGTCTGAATTGAATTTTTTAAAGTATTGACTGATTTAATCTCCTTGCTATCCAAGGGACTCTCAAAATTCTTCTTCAGTATCACAATTAGAAAGCTTCAATTTTATGGCATTCTCCTTTCCTTAATATCCAACTTTCATAGCATTTCATCTATTGCTACTGGAAAAACTTTTATTATAGAGACTATTATAGAGACATTTTTCATGATACACTCTGCAGGTAAGGTGACAACAGACAGCTTTGTCATACTCCTTTCCCAATCTTAAACCAATCAGCTGTTCCACATGTGGTTTTAACTGTTGCTTCTTGATCCCTATATAGGTTTCTCAGGAGACAAATAAGATCTGGTACTCTTATCTCTTTGAGAACTTGCCATATATTACTGTGTACCACCCAATCAAAGGCTTTGATGTAGATGATGAGGCAGAAGCAAATGTGTGTTTTGGGAAACTCCCTTGTTTTTTCCATAATCAAATGTTGTAGTAGTAATCAACTATGAAAGACTTAGCTACTGTGATCAATCAACAATGATCCTTTTTTGCTTAGGGTCACACTGCTAATAAGTGTTTGAGGTGGGATTTGAATTCAGGATGAGTCTTTCTGACTTCAGAACTGAAAGGGATTTATGGGCCAAGTTAACATACTGCACCATCTACCTACAATCCTAGCTTCAAGGTGAACTTGACTTGAATTCCCAGAGCCAATGGGGATCAGATAAACACCTAAAATTAAGAAAGAAAAATTATTCACAAATACTTTTCACCCCAGGCTCATTTCTCAGAGCTGGGGTAAAAGAGGACCTTCTCATCATCTCAGTAAATGGCTTTCAGAGTGTGGGGGGATTATCATATTCATTCTGTTTTGTGTTTCTTTACCAAACATAGGTGATGGACATTTCCAGCTTTGGAAGCAGCTTTATGAATTTGAGAGGTTGGTGCTTCTGGATCAGAAAGAGGAATTTCTATATCAGAAAAGATAAATCTATCAAATGAATTGACTTGCCAAAAGGCCAAGTTAAATGTAAACTAGCTCCTCAGATGATCCATAAATTTCTTCATGTTCTGAAGCCCAAACTTTCTAGAAGAGGAGTTACTACTGTACCTTAAACATTTTTTAAATAATATGTCCTATTGATGCATTGTTGGTGGAGTTGTGAACGAATCCAACCATTTTGGAGAGTAGTTTGGAACTATGCTCAAAAAGTTATCAAACTGTGCATACCCTTTGATCCAGCAGTGTTACTACTGGGCTTATATCCCAAAGAGATTATAAAGAAGGGAAAGGGACCTGTATGTGCACGAATGTTTGTGGCAGCCCTCCTTGTAGTGGCTAGAAACTGGAAACTGAATGGATGTCCATCAGTTGGAGAATGGCTGAATAAATTGTGGTATATGAATATTATGGAATATTACTGTTCTGTAAGAAATGACCAACAGGATGATTTCAGAAAGGCCTGGAGAGACTTACACGAACTGATGCTGAGTGAAATGAGCAGGACCAAGAGATCATTATATACTTCAACAACAATACTATATGATGACCAGTTCTGATGGACCTGGCCATTCTCAGCAACGAGATCAACCAAATCATTTCCAATGGAGCAGTAATGAACTGAACCAACTATGCCCAGAGAAAGAACTTTGGGAGATAACTAAAAACCATTACATTGAATTCCCAATCCATATATTTATGCCCACCTGCATTTTTTATTTCCTTCACAAGCTAATTGTACAATATTTCAGAGTCTGATTCTTTTTATACAGCAAAATAATGTTTTGGTCATGTGTACTTATTGTGTTTCTAATTTATATTTTAATGTATTTAACATCTACTGGTCATCCTGCCATCTAGGGGAGGGGGTGGGGGGTAAGAGGTGAAAAATTGGAACAAGAGGTTTGGCAATTGTTAATGCTGTAAAGTTACCCATGCATATATCCTGTAAATAAAAGGCTATTAAATAAAAAAATTAAAAAAAAAATATGTCCTTGTGTGTCTTTCATGTTTGCAGTTTTTATACAGAGAAAATAAGTAGCTATGGTATACCTAAATGACATTGCACATTTAGCACCTTTCTATTCCCTCCTTTTGGGGAGATCTAGACATAAAGTAAGCTCTCTCAAGCTCCTTGGAGTATGTGGGGAGTGGACCAAGATGACATAATAAAGGTAGTATTTTTCTGAACTCTCCCAACATTCTCGTCCAAACAACTCAAATCAAATTCTAAGAGTCATAACCAACAAAAAGTAAGACTGAGTCATTTTTTTTAGCACAGGACAGGTTGGAACAACAGAAAGAGAAGTTGTGGATATTAGAGAGGGGAGCAGGAAAGCAGCTTCAGCTGTGGGCCACAGTAGTAGCAAAAGTAGTGGTACCAGCGGGACCAGGGTAGCTTCATGCCCAGAGATGATAAGGGGATTAAACACTTGGTCAAAAAAGAGTTTACAGAAGAGCACTGTGCTATTACTGAATGAAAGAACAGGCACCATTCGATAGCTTTATTGCCCTACACAATTCCAAAAAGCAGTTCTAGGATAGAGAAAAACTATGGTTTCAAGGGAACAAAGACCCAAACTGGGTAATCCCCAAAATAAAGATCAGGAATATAGCGACCACATCTCTTCCTGAACACATCACCTTGAAAACACTTAAAACGTATAAATCCCTAGATTAGCAATGAAAATAGCATGATATAAAAGCCTGAAGTTCAGAACAATAACCCCTACTGACCCCACCTCATCCAGAAGTAGGCAGAGCCTAATTCTAACATAAAATATGAAATCAAGGAATAGGCTTAAATTATGGACAAACAACAACAAAAAGAACCTGATCATTTAGAGCAACTATAGTAGTAAGAAAACTCAACATACAAACTTAAAAAGAAGACAATGACTTGAAAATATCAACAAGTAAAGTATTTTTTTTAAATGCATATTGGATGAGACCAACAATTCCTAGAAGAGCTAGAGAGTTTTTAAGGGGAGAAAAAAAACACAAGAAAATTATGAAAATAAAGTTAACAGCTTGTTTAAAAAAAAAAAAAAAAAGGTACAAAATTCCACTAGGAAAAAATCCCTTAAAAATCAAAACCAGGAAAAATTAGAAGTGTGGGCAGCACAAAACCTGATTGAAGAAAATAATTTCTTAAAATTAGAATTGGTCAAGTGGAACTTAATAATTCTATGGGACATAAGAAACAATGAAAACAAAATCAAATGAATGAAAAAGAAGAAGAAAATGTAAAATATCTCATGGAACAATGATGATCTGGAAAATAGATTGAAGAGAAACAGCTTTAAAATTACTGGACTAACTGAAATCCATGATTTAAAAAAAAAAAAAAAAGAAGAAGAACCTAGTCACTATATTTCAAGAAATTAACTTCCCAGGCACCTTAGAACCAGAGGGCAAAAGACAAATTGAAAGAATCCTGCAATCACCTCCTCAAAGAGATAACAAAATGAAAATTTCCAGAAATATTATATTCAAATTTCAAATAGACAAAAACAAACAATTCAAATATTGTGGAGCCGCAGTAGGATTCCTCAAGATTTAACAGCTACAATTCTAAGGGAGTAGAAGGCTTCGACTATTCTATTCCAGAAAGCCAAAGAGCAAGAATTAAAACCAAGAATAATTTACCCAGAAAAACTGAATATAATCCTACAAGAGTAGAATGAATTTTTAATGAAATAAGGACTTTCAAAGCATTCCTTATGAAAAGACCAAAACAAAATAGATAACATAACATTCAAAAACAAGACTCAAGAGAAGCATAAAAAAGCAAAGTGTGAATGAGAAACCATAAGGAATTTAATAAGATTAAACTGTTTATATCACCAAATGGGAAGATGCATGTAACTCATAAAAATTTTATGATTATAGCAGTAAGAAGTCTATTTAGTCAGAGATATGGATATAATCTAGTCTGTTAGAATGGGAAGATCCCAAAACATACATATAAAACTGAGAAAGAGGGATGTATTGGGAGAAGAGGGAAATGGAGGAAATTATCTCACATAAAAGAAGAATACAAGGAGGAGTTTTTAGAATGAAGTGGAAAATAAAAGGGGAACAGGCAATGCTTGAATTTTATCCTCTTCTGAACTGGTTTTAAGACAGAAGAATATTAATACATAAAAATATAAGAGAATGGGATGGAGAGAAATACTCAACTGGTGATCATAACTGTGAGGGTGAATTGGATGAACTCATCCATAAAATGGAAGAGGATAGCAAAATGAATTTGAAACTAGAATATTGTAATGTTGTTTACAAGAAACACACTTGAAACAGAAAGATACACAGAATTAACATAAAGTATTGGGGTAGACTCTATTGCACTCCAGCTTAAAAAAAAAAAGGCACAGGTAGCAATCATGACCGCAGAAAAAAAGGAAAAACAGAAACAGAAAAAAAGAAAAAAAAGCAGAAAAAAGACAAAAACCTAACTAAAAAAGATAATCAAAGAAACTACATTTTGCTAAAAGGTACCAATGAAAATTAACTAATATCAACACTAAACATATACACTAAATGAGATAACATCCAAATTCTTGAAGAAAAAGTTAAATGAGTTACAGAAAGAAACAGATAGTAAAACTATACTAGTGGAGGGCTACAGTTTACTTTTCTGAGACCTAGCTAAAACTAACCATAAAATAAATTAAAAAGAAGTTAAAGAGAGGAACAGTATTTTAGAAAATTAGATATGATAAACTCCTGGAGAATACTGACTAGAAATAGGAATGAAAATACTTACATGGAGCATTCACAAAAGTTGACTGTGGATTGGAGGATAAAAATCTCACAAGCAGATGCAAAAGAGCAGAAATAATAAATGCATCTTTCCTAACCATAATGCAGTAAAAACTATATTTAATAAAGAGCCTTGGAAGTCTGAATTAAAAATTAATTTGAAAGTAAACTAATTCTAAAAAATAAATGAGTCAAAAAATAATTCATAGAAACATAATTTCATTAAGGATAATGACAACGATGAGACAACATCAAAATTTGTGGATTGCAAACAAAGCAATATTTAGGAGAAATTTTATATCTCTAAAGCTTAAAAGAGAAAAAGAAAGCAGATCAATGAATTGTACATGCAACTAAAAATAAAAACTAGGAAAGCAACAGATTAAAAAGCTCCAGTTAAACACCAACATTGAAATCCTGAATGTCAAAGGAGAGATTAATAAAACTGAAAATTTTTTTAAAAATCGTTAAACTTCTAAATAAAACTAGAATCTGGTGTTGTGGGGGGAGAATAACAATAAAAAAGGTAAATATTTGGTTAATTTGATTTTTTTTTAAAAAGGAAGAAAACCAAATTACCAGTATGAAAAATAAAAAGGATAAATGTACAACCAAATAAAATGAAATTAAAGCAAAATTTCTAGAGCTATTTGCCCAATTGGCAATTGCCAATAAAACTGACAATTTAAGTTAAATAGATAAATATTTACAAATGTATAAATTGCCCAGATTAACAGATGAGGAGATAGCTAGAACACTTCAATAACCCCGTTTTAGAAAAAGAAGCTGATGAACAGGCCATAAATGAACTTCCTAGGGAAAAAAATCCCCAGGATTAAATGTATTTATAAGTAACTTCTACCAAATATGTTAAGAACAATTAATTCCAAAAATATATATAACAGCTGAAAAATACATGAAGAAGGAATTACACAAATTTAATTTGATACCTAAACCAGGGAAAACAAAAACAAAAAAAAGGAAATTATAAACCAATTTCCTTAATGAATATTGATGTGAAAATTTTAAATAAAATGCAAACAAAATAACCAAAGCAATATATAGCAGAGATCATACACTATAATCAAATTGGTTAGAGAAATCCAATTTGGAAAATCTATAAGCAGGTAGCCCTTGCTGTGAGGACCTGTGATATAAAGGCTCCAGTAAGCTCCAGATACCCATAGTTAAGAACAACAGAATACCAAATGGTGTTGACAACTTTGAGAGGATGTTGATATTAATTAATATATAATCCCAAATTTCATTGATAAAAGTTATTTTGTTCCCCCCCCCTTCCCAGCAAAATCCTATAAAAATGAGACTCCAAACTCCTGCTCCTGCCATCTGGGTATATACTGTGGAACACTCCCAACTCTAATCCATGGTTATGTGAGCCACTCTCTGTACCTCTCTCCCTCTCCATGTTGCCTACTTTCCTCACCTGTCCCTGTTCTCATGCCTCTGTACTCTCCTCCCACTTTCTGCCACTTGTTTCTACACTTTCTGCGCCTGTTCATCTCTGCATCTGCTGTGACTTATTTAAGTGTGACTAAAGCCTTACTCCCTGTTGGTCTTCACTGGTGAATACCCAAAGAACCAGGAAGACCTAATCCCATCTCATAATTTCCTAAATTAATTCCTTAAATAGCAATTCAGGTACCTTGGTAGATAAAGAGAAATTGAGTTTTTCAGCCCTAGGGACCTAGCAGTAGCTATGATTATGATTATGATTATTATGGATAAAATAACAGAAATTGCTTTTTTTGATAATCCTTTGATCATTAATATCAAATATCACCATAAAACAGAAAGATGCATCTGCAACAAAGGTATTCATTATTGTCAAAGAAGAGATTTGATGCAGAGTATAAGTTGGAGAATGATTCCTTACTATATGAGGAAGGCTTCCCAATGCAGACAACTGTTGACAATACTGGGCACTAGATTTTATAGAAAGTTCTATCATATCTAGATTTGATTTTATTAAAGATAAAACCCAATTGTAAACACCAAAAAAAATGAACTAAATATTGCTAAGGATCCTTTGTTCACATAAATGAAAAAGAAAAAGTTGACAGGAAAGGATTCTGTCAACTTCCATTTTTTGAAGTTATATATTTAAATGGTTCATAGCTCCCTCTTGTGGCCATTTAGAGAGAACATATACTCTTCAAGTCTAGAGATATAGCAAGACTGGGAAAATTGCTCAAGACTGAGAGAAGGAATGGCCCATTCTTTAAAGTTTCTGTAGGAAAACAATCTTTTTATTACACATTTCTAAATACATTTCTAAATGTTCATTTAGAAAATATACATTTCTAAAATATATTTTAAGGAAATAAACAATGAACTAACTGTTTACAAGTAGATTAGGGTTTCTCAAAGAATAGGTTGAGTTGGGGGAATTTAGTTGATTCTGCAGACTCTAAAACAGAGGCAGCATGGCATTCAGGTTAACAGTTGATCTTCAAGTCAGGAAGACCTGAGTTCAAGTCTCCCATCTGACACATATTAGCCTCAGGATTCTAAGAGTGTTAATGTAATTGGAAAATATTTAACAAAATAATAAAAATATAATACAAGATAAATAATGTTAAATTGAAATTTTCTAAGTCAACAATTCATCAGAAGGATCCTTTTCTGATTGAGGTTGACCCCACTGATCTATACCATTCTCTAAAATCAGAAGGTCCACAGAGGGCACTAACCTACTCTTCTGGTGGCTAGAGCTTCTTCATTGAGGAATGTTCTATACCAAAGCTTTTTAAGCTGTGGGTCACAATCCCATATAGGTTCATATAACAGAATGTGGGAGTCATGAAATTATGATTTATTATCAGTAAATATTTGATTTGTGTAACTATTTTATGTAACTATATGCCCAGGGTCACATAAATATTTCTTCAGTAAAAAGGTGTGGCCAAGTGAGAAAAAATTAGAAGTCTAGTCCTATACCATGAAATCACAGATCTAGTTCCTTCCCTATCCTACAGCAGCAGGATGCTGTATTGTTTCCCCTTCCTTCCTCAGATACATGAGAAGAAATTTTTCAATTTTCCCTCTCTCTCTCTGCCTCTCTCCTCCATCCCAGTTGTAGATGAACAAATATTCCCATCATGAGAAAAAGGGATTAGTGAAGAATCTGTCAAGATAATTACAATAATAATTGATTTTATAATCAGACATCATGATAATATTTATGATTCACTATGAGGCTCTGAAATAGTCCCAGAGATCTGACCTGAAAGCATTGCCAGAAGAATATTAAAGACTTTGACAAAAGGCAAGTCCTGACTTTAGCTCCCAGGAAGAGGAAGTAATGACAAGTCCCAAACTAGTCCCCTATTTCTCCAATCGCCTTTCTTTCTTTGTTTCTTGTTAAAGCTTTTTAATTTTCAAAAGATATGCATGGATAATTTTTCAACATTAACCCTTTCAAAATCTTGTGTTCCAATTTTTCCTTCCTTTCTCTCCATGCCTTCCCTTAGAGAGCAAGTAATCCAATATATGTTAAACATGGTAAAAAATATATATGTGTGTGTTAAATACAATATATACATACATATTTATACAATTATCTTGCTGCACAAGAAAAATCAAATCAAAAAAGGAAAAAAATGAGAAAATAAAATGCAAGCAAACAACAACAAAAAGAGTAAAAATGCTAATGATGTAACAGAACTATGTCCCCCTGATCTTTGGGGGAGGGAGTGAACCTGGATTAGAAAACCCTGAATCTCAACCCCATCCAGCTCTGGGAAAACTATCTGGTTCCCATGGGAAATTCCCACCTCCAAATGATCTGGGAATCACTTTGGTCTGGGAAATAATCACCACCCTTATTGATTTGAAAATTAGCCCCTCAATCACTTCCTAGCCCCAAGCCATAGAAAGCTAAATAAAATCAAGACTCTGTATCCCAATTTTTGCTATCTTCCTAATCAGGAAGCAGCCCACTGAGAGAGCTGCTTAGTGAAAATAAACCTATTTTTGCCAAATCTGCTTGCAGACTGGGACTGCAAATTCGTTCACAAAACCTGCAACATTGGCATGGGGACCCTCATCACTGTTAGAGTATCTTACCCCTCAGCACTATGTTGTGATCCACACTCAGTTCTACAGTCCTCTCTCTGGGTGTAGATGGCTCTCTTCATCACAAGGTCATTGGAACCAGTCTGAATCATCTCATTATTGAAAAGAGTCACGTGAATCAGAATTGATCATTGTACTATCTTCTTGTTACCGTGTATAATGATCTCCTGGTCCTGCTCATTTCACTCAGCATCAGTTCATGTAAGTCTCTCCAGGCCTCTCTGAAATCATCCCGCTGGTCGTTTCTTACAGAACAATAATATTCTATCATACCATAATTTATTCAGCCATTCTCCATTAGGGGTCCTCAAACTACGTGGGCACATGCCCACTACGTGGGCAGATACGTGCCCTCCAGCAGTCTGAGGGACAGTGAACTGGCCCCCTATTTAAAAAGTTTGAGGACCCCTGCTCCAATTGATGGGCATCCACTCAGTTTCTAGTTTCTTGCCACTAAAAAGAGGGCTGCCACAAGCATTTTTGCACATGTGGGTCCCTTTTCCTCCTTTAAGATCTCTTCAAGATATAAGCCTGATGAGGTGCAAATAATAAGGTTAGTGGTAGTTGTGATGAGATGTGAGAATTGGGCTGGGAGATCCCCTCTGCTTGGAGGTGCAGGTCCTATGCAAAAGAATTCGCAAACCCAAAATCTGTGTGGCAAAAGGGATTTATTGGCACTGAGAAGACAATATCTTCACCAGTGGGCAAAAGTCCTGGCAGGGCAGCTTGCCAAGAAAACAGTTCCTTGGCAAGCATACTCCTATTTAGGACTTCTGTAAAAATTAGGGGTTCAGAATTGTCTTTTATTAGCTGTCTGAGGCTTGGGCTTCAATTCAAAATTGAATGAGACTCCCTCAGTGTTGTCAATGCCCAGGGGCTTAGATCTCAAATTAAAAAGAGATTATTTATCTTGGGAGTTTGAGCTACTAGGAGTGGTTCCAGCCTAATCTTCAACTCAATAGGGGGTGTGACCATATCCCTGGTCAAGATCTCCAACTGAATGAGATCACTTAACTTGATTCCCTGAGGGTGGGTCTCTCTGTGAGGAGAGTTTGGACAGTTTCAGGGTTCATCCCCATCATTTCCCTCCAAAAGTCAAAGGGGACACAATTTGCATCAAGCCCAGTATAATCTCCTTTCTTTACAGAATGGGGAAGAGGCTTAAAAGTGACAAATTCTCTGATGGCAGCTTCACAAAACTGAACGAGTATTAAAGTATAAAAAAATCTCACAAACAAATGCAGAAAAACATAAATATTAAATAAATCTTTTTTTTTTACCACAACGTAATGAAAATTACATTCAATATAGAGTCTTAGAAATTTAATTGAAAACTAAATAACATTCCTAAAGAATAAGTGGGTCAAAGAACAAATCATAGAAACAATCAATAATTTCATTAAAGATAATGACAACAATGAGACAAAATTCCAAAATTTGTTTGATGTAGCCAAGCTACATCAAGCTACTTAAGGGAAATATATCACCAAATATTTTCATCAATAAAAAAAGAGAAAGATCAGATCAAAATATTGAACATGCAACTAAAAAGAAAGAAAAAAGAAAGACAACAAATTAAAACCCCCTACTTGGATATCAAAATAGAAACCCTAAAAAATCAAAGGAGAAATAAAATTAAAAGTAAAAAGAGGGAGTAATCAGAAGCAAAAGAGACTCTTGAGAAGGGAATAAAAAAGAGAAGGGTAAATATAAAAGAATATGATGGAGGGAAATATAGTTAGCAATCATAACTAGGAAAGTGAATGAGATAAACTCCTATAAAATAGAAGACAGCAGAATGGGTTAGAAACTAGACTACAACAGTATTTTATTTATTAGAAACATATTTGAAACTGAAAGATACACTTATAGTTAAAATAAGAGTGTGGAGTAGTTTCAACTACCCCTGAAGTAAAAAAGGTAGGGTGATATCATTATCTCATACAAAACAAAATTAATAATGGACCTAATTAAAAGAGAATCATCAGAGAAACTACATTTTGCTTTTTAAAAATGTGCAAAAATAAAAAAAAATAATTTTTTAAAAGGTCCAGTGGATAGAGTATTGCCCTGGAGCCTGGAAGATTCATTTTCCTGAGTTCAAATCTGATGTCTACTAGTTGCGTGACCCTGATTAAGTCAGTTTAGATATTTTCCTCTATTTTATCATATGTAAAATGAGCTGGAAGGTTTTCTTTCTCAAGAAAAAAACAAGTAGGGTCATGAAGAATCAGATACTAATGAATAACAACAAAAACAATAGCAACAGTTAGAAAGAGATGATGATTTTCATAAACTCCTGTTGCTCTCTGTTGTCACTTCTCAACATTTCACCAAAATCCATAGCTGTTTTTTTTTTTTCCTGTTAGGAAAAAAAATCTATATAAAAGTAAGTTTGAACTATCCCACCCCATTTTATCTCTAAATACCTTAACTAAGTGAGAACATATTTTAATCAACCAAAAGACCATAGACTAGATGCAAAAAGTTTGTGGAAAACATTGGATAAAGTGAAATGATGTCAGGAAGTCTATTCCAATAGAGTGAAAAACTGGTTTTATCTACATGAATTGTCTATAAATTATCAAGAAAGTTGAGAAAAGGGGAAGAAAAAAATGTGAATATATACCTTTCTAACACACTTCTAAGGAAGAAAAAAAAAACTGTGGCAGAGAAGGGAGATACTAAAGAAGCTAATTGTCCATATAGATGTCTCAGAGAAGAAGATACAAGTTGAGGAAAAAGTCAACTATTTTCTCCAACAGTCTCAAGTGGTGCCTATTTATCCACAAACATTGCAGTATCATTTGTTGGCTTATTAACCAAATATTTCCAAGGAAACATCAAAAGGGGCTTCAAGAAGATATCAGTTAAGTAGAGATGAAAATAAATGCAAAGTTAGGCAAAGAACTCCACTTCTACCTAAAGGTTAGGAATTTTCCTACTAGGGACCTAAAATAATTGTGAGTTGCTTTAAATGCGTTTCTTATAAACAAAATATTGTGGGTTTCTGGTTTTTAATCCATTCTACTATCAGAATGCTATCTCCTCCAATATATCCTCCCTTTTATTAGTCTCCCCTCCATCTTCTATTATTCTGGTGCCTTTTTACTTCTTTATAGGGTAAGATTGATTTCCATATCCAACTGAATGCAAGGTATTCCCTCTTTGAGTCAGTTTTCATTTAAAGTTGAAGTAAGGTTTGAAGTAAGGTATAAGCTTTGCTTACCACTCTCCATCTTCCTCTCCATAACAATAGCTCCTTCATGCCCCCTTTTTGTGTAATAATTTATCCCATTCAATTCTCCCCACCTTCTTCTTCCAGTGCAATTTTCTTTCTCATACCCTTTATTTTGTTTTTTAGTGTCATCCCTTCAAAGTTATCTTATATCCCTATACTCTGTCTATATACAATTCTTTAATCTAATTGCTCTTATAGTAATAAAGTTTAAAGTTACAAATATTATCTTGGCATCTAGAAATGTAAACAGTTTCATCTTATTGAACTTCTTATGTTTTCTCTTTCTTGTTTGTTTTTAACCTTTCTATCTTTGTTTCCCTTCAGTCATATTTGAAGAACAATTTTTTTTTTTTTAATTCAGCTTTGGTCTTTTAATTAGAAAAGGCTGAAAGTCTTCTATTTTGTTAAATATCCATTTTTCCCCTGAAATATTATATTCAATTTTGCTGGGTAGGTGATTCTTGTTTGTAATTTTAACTCCTTTGCCTTCAGGTGTATCATATTTCAAGCCCTCCAGTTCTTTAATGCAGAAACTACCAATTCTTATGTAATCTTGACTATAGCTCCACAAAATTTAAATTGTTTCTTTTTGGCTGCTTGCAAGACTTTCTTGTTGATCTGTGAGTTCCAGAATTTAGCTATGATATTCCTGCGAGTTTTCATTTGGGGGATTTCTTTCAGGCAGTAATCAGTGGATTCTTTCAATTTCTCTTGTGCCCTCTGGGTCTAATATATCAGGACAATTTCCTTTGATAATTTCTTGGAAGGCCAGCTCCAATGGTCTTGTGATGGAGTCTTGTGATCTTCACCCAGAAAGATGACCATAGGGACTGAATGTGAATCACAACGTAGTATTTTCACTTTTTTGTTATTTGTTTACATTTTGTTTTATTTTTTCCCTTTCTAATCTTTCCTGTGCAGCATATAACTTCAGGAATATATATAGAATTGTAAATTTACATATATTGGATTACTTGCCATCTAGGGGAAGGAGAAAAAAAATTGGCACACACAGTTTTGCACACGTGCATGTTGAAAACTATGCATATATTTTGAAAAAAAAAAGCTTTAAAAAATTTTTTTTAAATAATTTCTTGGAAGATGTTGTCGAGGCTTTTTTTTTTATCATGGCTTTTAGTTAGTTCAATAATTCTTATGTTATCTCTCCTGGATATTCCAATGAGAAATTTCATATTTTTCTTCTATTATTTTTCCTTTTTTTATTTTTATCATGTCTTGATGCTTCATAAAGTCATCAGTTTCCACTTAATCCATTCTAATTCTTCAGTGAACTTTTGTACTGCCTTTTCCATTTGGCTAATTGTATTTTTTAGGGAATTATTTTTCTCAGTAAATTTTTACATATCTTTTTCAATGCTCTTGACTTTTTTCATGCTTCTCTTGCATTACTCTCCTTTATTTTCTTATTTTCTTTTACTCTAATTAACTTTTTAAAATCCATTTTAAATTCTTCCAGGAATTCTTTTTGGGCCTGAGACCAAATTGCACTTTTGAGACTTCTTATGTATCCATTTTGACACTATTGTCCTCGATATTTATGCTTGATTCTTCCTATCACCATAGTAACTTTCTAGAGTCAAGCTCTTGGTTTTGGGTTTTCTTGATCATTTTTCTGCTTTTTTTGTGGCTTGGTGTATTGTGACCGTTGGACTCTGCTTCTGCACTGTTCAAGCTTTTTTGTGCTGGAGCTCTGGGTCTTATTACAGGCTTTCACTGGGCTTCAGGGGTTGCTTTCTTGGGAGGGTAGGCTTCCCTTCTTGCTAGAACTGGGGGGTGAGATCTCCTTGTTGGCCACCCCTGGGGATGGATTTCAGATAGTGGCCAACTCCAGGGATGGGGCTTTCCTGGGGAGTTGCTATGGAAACAGGGTTTCTCTGCCGTTAAGTCCCAGAAGCAGGATCTCACTGTTGGCCAACCCTGGGGTGGTGCTTTCCTACTGGTCAGCAATGGGATCAAGGCCTCGCTGGTAGCTGGTGCTGGGCTCACTGGACTGAGGCCTTGCTGTGCTGCACAGACTGCTCACTTGCTTAGGGGTCTGTTGGCTTGCAGAAGAGGGGGGCCTCACTAGCAGAGTGCTTGGAGGCTTGGAGCCCTGCTGCAAGTCTCCTGCTGTGAAGCTGGCTGCTGCTGTTGCTTTAACCTTGTCTCCTGCCCACCCCAGTGAGACAGACTGTTCCTGCTGGGCTGGAAAGCCGCTGTTTTGCTCCTGAGATAAATTCTGAGCAGATCTCTAGTTTTTGGAGGGGAATTTTGGAGGGCTTCAAGGTCGATCCTCACTCTGCCAGCTCGGCACTGGAAGTCTGGGCTATTTCTTAAACATCTTTTCCTTGTCTTACTGCTATACCTAGCATTCCTAATACTGAATGAAAGAAGTAGTAATAATGAGCATCCTATCTTATCAGAGAGGCCTCTGGCATATCTCCATTATATACAATGCAAACTCACAAGAATTGGTGCAGCAAAGTGAAAACAGGCTCTGCCTTAGGTGGAAGGTTGTGCTCTGCAGCAGTGCTCAGCCAGATAATTAGCAAAGACAGGGCAGGCTACCAGAACATTTGTTGAGGTATTCCATCAGAAATGGAGGAAAGGGAACTGGCCTATATATGCTCTCTATGTCCCTCAAGAGGTCAATTTGAGTGGAGACTGAGAATGCTGAAAAGTTAATTCACTCAGCATGGGAAGAGAATGACAGCTTTAACCTTCAGCTCTCAAAGGACCTGCCACCAAGGAGGAAAGCAAGAAAGTGAGTAATAAGCAAATAAAAGTGGAATAAGAAAAGAGAGTAAAAAGGAAATAAAAGTGGAATAAGAAAAGTAAGAAAGTGAATAAGGAAATAAAAATGGAATAAGAAAAGTAAGAGAGTAATAAGGAAATAAAAGTGGAATAAGAAAAGTAAGAGTAAAAAGGAAATAAAAGTGGAATAAGAAAAGAGTAATAAGAAAAGCAAGAGAATAATAAGGACATAAAAGTGGAATAAAAAAAGCAAGAAAGTGAATAATAAGGAAATAAAAGTGGAATAAGAAAAGAACGTAATACAAAAATAAAAGTGGAATAAGAAAAGAAAGTGAGTAATAAGGAAATAAAAGTAGAATAAGAAAAGCAAGAAAGTGAGTAATAAGGAAATAAAAGTGGAATAAGCAAAGGAAGAAAATAATAAGGAATTAAAAGTGGAATAAGCAAAGGAAGAGAATTAGAGAGGAAAGACAGAGACAGAGAAAGGGAGAAAGGGGAAGGGAGGGAGAGGAGAAAGAAATTACTAATATTTCAGTTGAAAGAAAACTGTTTAAAACATTAAGCAAAACAAATCAATAAGGAAGATATGACAAAAAGGAAGATGGCTTCTAGGACAACTAAATAATTGCTTCAAACAATCCTTGTGACAAAAACTCAGGGCCCTTCATCAAACTAGCTTCCCATCTTCAGACATTGTCCTGCTGTCCTTAAACTACAATGCCCCAAAGTCAAGTACTCCAGATGAGGACAAAGCAGAGGACAAGGAATACCTTGTCTCACTGTTCCTGAATCTCTTAATGCAATCTAAGATCACAGTAAATTTTTGGCTTGCCATATCACACTGCTAACTCAAATCGAGCTTACAGTCCACTAGAATCCCCAAATCCCTTTCAGAACCAGCATCTCTCCACTCACATTCTTCACTTATCTTAAATTTAAACTTTCTCATCAGCTAGGTAGCAAAATGGATAGATTCCAGCAGTACCTGGAATCTGGAAGACCTGAGTTCAAAATTGACCTCAGACACTTAGTAACTGTGTGATCCTGAGCAAGTCACTTAACCTGTTGCCTAAGTTTCTCCATCTATAAAATGGGCTGAAGGAAATGGCAGAATATCCAGTATTTTTGCCAATCTGTGAGCCCATTTGGGCCAGAGTCAAACACAACTCAGCCAACACAATAGATTCAATCCAAATCTCTAGTCTATCAAGTTCTTTGGAGTTCTATTTTTAGACATGTGTAAAGGACATCTGGTTCTAAATGTCTGACACACAGCTGATGATGATGAGACTGGATAAAGCTCTACAGAATTCTTCTTAGCAATCCTGTTAAAAAAGTGGAGTTAATCTGACATGGTGTCTTGACTTTCTCATCTTATAACTTTTCAAGATTTTTCCAGGAATTGAAAATTAAGCTCATTGCCATAAAGTGTGCAGACTTAGTTATTTTTTCAAAATTTTTTGAAAATTGGGAAGTTTGTCTTCAAATACCATTAATACTGGCTCACCAACTACAATTGTCGATTCTTTCAATACGTGGTTTCTCTGGGCCAAGGGATTTGAATTCAAGTACAACTCGGTGCTCTCTCATTATCTTTTCACTTATAGTGAGTATCAATTTCTGGTTAGCTATTTTTGTGCCATCATTTCCAGTATAAAGGTTAACACGACCCAAGTCAAAAGTGAGCAGTTCTACTTCCTTGGGTTTGTTGTCATCTCATCCACCTCGAGCCAAAAACCCTGGACAAAGAAGGACAAAGCTAAGACACGTGTGTACAACTCATCAGAGGATCTACCTGTGTAGATAGTGCTCACATGGGAATATATCCATATTAGGTATTGATTTGGTTGAAACTACAAACATCTCCTGCAAGGAACTGGCATCCAGCTAGAATTTATTTAAAAAAAAAAAAAAAAAAGTATCTCAGAGCTGAAAGGAGCCTCAGCAGCCCCTATTTATCTAAGCCTGTAAGTGACCAAAAATCCACTCGACAAAATCAACAAGTTCATCTGCTTAAAGACCTCTGAGGAGGGAGAAATTGCCAAGGCAGGCCATTTCACTTTTAGACAGCTCCAATTGCTATGAGGTTTTTCTTGAGCTAATTAGAAAAAATATATATTTTTCAAAATTATGGTAGGAAGAGTATGTGAAAAATACTGAGCACATTTGTTAACTCGTATTTATCATGTATGAATTTCAGAGTAGATTTAAGTAGACAAAGTGTATATGATTGTAATTTGGCTCTTTGAATCAGATATTAAAAACAAGTTCAGCCTTTTCAATATATACAGTCAACTATTTGTATAATTTGTAATAATCTAAAGCCTTAATGAAGTTTTCTAATAAATCAAGTAAATTTATTTTTAATGACAATTTAAATGCAAGAATATCCTTTCTATCTGACTTGGGGAGAGAGAAGTACTGCCTTGACTTGGACACCTGGATCTCCTCCCACTTTTATCTTTCTATTAGAAGCCTGCACAAAGCTGGGAATGAAATTCATAGGTTTGTTGATAGGTGGAGTTTTTTCTAGGACCTAGGTAAATTTATTTTTTATGAATGAATCTCAAAATGTTTTATTTTAGTTTGGTAATTCTTTTATTTTTTTCATTCTAAACTTGACAAACAACAAGGACATATAAAAATATACGAATAACAAAGAGGATTGCATGTGAATCCATGAAGCTCAATTATGTATGTTTTGTTTTTAAAAATAAGCATAATTTAATTCAACATATTAAATTCATTAGTTATGTTTCTCTGTAATTCCTTCTGAACTTCCTTCTCTCTTGTTCATTTTTTATGATATTTCAATAATCCAAATTTTTCTTTTGGCTTATTGTTGATCTTTATTTTTACTCTTTTCCCCTCTCATGCCCATTTGGGAGGGAAAACCATTGTTATAAATAAATACAGTTGAGAAATACAAATGCATACATTTGTTATGTGCTCAGTATTTCTCTACAACTTTTCTACCATAATTTTTAAAGGGAAATTTTCTTTTTCATTTGCACTAATCTGATCTCCTATAAAGACTTAATAGCCAAAAACCAGTAAATGAAAACTATTTAAAAAAAAAACAAACCAACAACCCACTTCCCCAACTGATCTTATCAAGTCATCAAACTCCCAGGAACTACACTCTTCCAAGAGAAAAAAATGTACTGCTCTGAACATGTTAGCAACTAGAAATAATTTAACATAGTTCCTACCTCCTGTAGGCAATAAAATATTTTTAAGAAGTGGGATAACCAAAAAATGTTAAGTAAATTAAAGAACTACAATAAACCCAATCTGTACTCTCTATTCCTTTTGACAGAGATAACACAGCTTATGAAATATAAAATATAAGGTATACACAGGATAGGTAAAAGTTACATTCTGGTTTTGGTTGAGTTCTTGCAGTTTTGCAGAAAAATAACAATGTTTTAAATCAATTGATTTATTTAAAATTACACATTTTTGTCCTGAAAAGAATCCCTTAGTTTAATAAAATATCCTATTAAAAGGATTAATATTTAATTATGACAATTTAAATAAAATAGCATTTACTGTTAAGGCAGTTAGATTTGTATGAAAAAATTAAGAATTACTTATAAATGTATGAAAATGCCAGAAAGACAAACATCTGGCTTTATTTCAAGTTATTAAGGCATTATTAATCCATAAATAAAAGCTTGTTGGTGAAAATGGAGCAGCTACATTTAAAGATATCTGTATGCAACTGCATCACTAGAGTAAACTTGGTATATTACATTAATAACAAATGTTTATTATCTTTGGTTCTCACTTTCCTTTCTAAAACAAATCCTAAGAAACTCACAGCATTTAATTCTAGTGGGACATAAATTATGAAATAATATATAAAATATATTATTTCAAATAAATGTAAAATAAATTATGAATATATTAAATTAACAAATTATGAAAGCTCTTCATTACAACTGAGTTTAAGAACAAGAAGCTAATGACAAAATAGAAGAGATGCTTTAAAAGTAATTTCTTCTGAAAATATTTTTATGCAAATTTTCCTTGTTTTGCAAAAGGATCTGTAAATTTCAATTTACACTCCTAATCTGAATGCAGTTTACAATAGAAAAAAATACCATGTTGCAGTCTTTAAGAGCTCAAGTAAAAATTCCCAAATCCTGCAAAATGTAAAGAATTTCTTCTCTGCAAAAAAAAAAAAAAAAAAAATCAGTTTTATAATCTTATGAAAACAGCGATATGTAGATCCCTTAGCAAATACTTTATTTATTAATCAATTATTACTCATAATTTTTTTTTTGCTTGTTAGAATTTACCTAAACAAGCAAATATAGGCTATAAGTATTTCCAAAGTACTGTTTAGAGTATAAAAAAAAATTTCTACTTTAAAGACCTCTATCTAGCACTATAAAGAAGCAATGCTTTTTCCTCAAACTACAGATAGCCTCCTGGCTCCATTAATGACTGCTGCCAAGATTTTTAGGTACTTTCTATGGATTACAGAATGTACAAAACTAAAATGCACAAAGCCTATACCAAGTCAGACCTATTGTAACAGATTTTCCCTCCTCCTTAAGAAAAAAAAATCACTCTTTATATAAATCCTAAATTCTACTCTAGCCTTCTCTTCCCTAATATTTTCCCATGTGAACTGAACTAGTATGAGAATAAACAGATTTGTTTATGGAATAGAGGCAAACAATGATCTGTTACTATCCTAATTTAGAACTTGTTACAATTCTCAAACAATGTTTTAAAATGTGGTTAGTAATAGTTTTTAATAATAGTTATAGGTCTAGGGATTGAATCTGTAATTTCATTGCTTTTCAGGTAGATAATGATATTAGCATATAGAAAGTCATGTTACACATTCCAAACAACAAATTATAAAGTATATTTTTGGCAAAAAGATCATTTATAAGTTGAGGGCTACATGTACTATCAAAAGCATAACCTGCTTGCTTTGCTACAACATTTAAAATCTCTATTTGAAAAATAACCCTGATGGATTCAACACCACCACTAGTGTCTTGATTCCAGGAATAAAGTTATTTTGGAATATTCATCTAACATTCAAATTTTTATTTCACATTAGTAACATTCTTAAGCCTTTGAATTCCCTTCAAAAACTGAACAAATCTCCAAGACCTGCTTTTTAGATCTTAATTAGATTTCAGTTCCTTACTAATGAGGAAAACTGGCATAGTAGATAAAGTTCTGTACTTTAGGAGGTTAGAAAGGTCAATATTTGAAGTCCTGTGACCCTGGCAAGTGAATTAATCACTTTTAGTCCAAGTTTACTTATTTATGAAAATAATGATGATAAAAGCATTTACCTCACAGATTCATTTGGATTAAATGAGATAGTGTATAAAAAGTATTTTGGAAACTTTAAAATGTCAAAGAATGTAAACTATTATAATTATTAAGCCATTTTAGTAATTTTAAGGTTGATTCAATTACATAAAATTGTGTAGGATGAAATAAAACATGACATCAATCTATATTACTCAATTCCTAGACAAGTTTTTATTGAGAATTTTCTAAAATGGAAACAATGAGAGTTCTAGTTCTCACCATTCATGAAAAGAATAACTAGAGTATTTTCATAAAATTGATTCTTGTAAAGTCAAAAATGCCCAGAAAGGTTCAGTTCTTAAAAGCAGCTTCCACATGCCCACCCAAACCTAAATTTGAAGTAGGTAATACAAAAGGAATTAGGCTTTATAGAAGATTCTCCAAGGATGTCACTCCTTCAGGAGCACATAGTGCCCTAAAAGAAGCAGCAACACTCCAAACTTCGAGTGCAGAAGAGCAAGAGGGAAGGAATGGCAAGAAAGAACCAACCAACCCCACTAAGAAGAAAGTGGAGAAGACGGTCATCAGGCACATATTCATTCAGTCAGTCATTTCTTTATTTAGGTCTGCAATTCTTCAAAAAGCAGCAGTAATTTAATTTGGTTTAAGCAATGCCTAAATATAACATGTACAGAAGACTACCTTTTATATTCCTCTTCTCATGGCTAGAAAGCTTTTCTTCTCTTTAAGCATTCCATTCTATTTTCTATCATATCCATGACGCAAAAACACTCAAATACAATTTCAGAAACGAATAAAACCACCACGGACACAAGTGACCTGCCATTTCTAAACTGGGTTCTGGGCCCTGCACACTGTTTCTCTGAAGACCTGAAATATACACAGAGATTCTAAGCCATCATCCATGGCAGCCCGGCTCTGAGTCCTCGCTCCAGTGAGCTCCTCGCTTCTCTGCCACAAGTTTGATGAACTGGGAATGACTGGCATAAAGCTTCAGTTTGTCACTGATGTCCACCCATTTCACTTTCCCGGCATCATCTCCTGCTTCCAGAGCCAGATTATCCATTGTCTCACCTGAATACAAAACAAAAATTATCATTAAACCTACAGGCTAAGTATTTTTTTTAAAAAAATATTACCACACCATTCTTCAAGCTTTATTCTCAAAACTCAATCTCAATACTGAGTAATGAGTGACAGACACCTAACTTTTTATAGACTGATTAGCTCCCAACAGTCCAAAAGATAGTGCAGTACAATGGAAGCAAGTGTTAGATTTGAGGTCAAAGGACTTCAAATCTCAATTCCAACACTATGTGATCTTGGGCAAATTATTTCACTTCACTGGGACTTAAGGTTCCTAATCCTGTTACACTCTAATGAGGGAGACAAGTAACCTTTATACAGCATAAATATAAAGTGAATAAATACAAATAGTTCTATAACCATTCAATCAGTTTCAACTAAATCCCTAAATAGAAATAAATCTGCTTTTAAAATTATCATTAAAAAAAAAAAAAAAAAAATCTTTTCTATTTATTTGTATATCCCAACTCTCAATTATCCTTAGGAGGTAGATCTAACAAGAAAAACTGAAATATACAAATAATTCATAAATGTCATTTTAAAGTTTGTAAAGGACTAGTCCTTAACCTTTTTTGTGTCATGGACTCCTTTGGGAGTCTGGTGAAGCTTAACACCACTGTGATTTGTTGCCCATATTACTGACTGAAAGAAATCTAACATTTTTCCCAAACAAGTTCACAGACTGCTTAAAATTTGTCTATGAATTCCTTGGGGAAGGGCCCCTATTTTAAAGGGAATCTATCTCAATTTTTTCTTTACCCCTATAACATTCTACCTCTTTATTATATTTATTTATGTCTATATATCTCAATATAGATATAATTATATTTATTTATGTCTATATACCTATATTGAGATATATAGACATAAATAAATATAATTTGTGTGTGTATTCCTTCTACCTCCCAATATTACTTCACATTTGTTTTTTATAATTTTGTATTTACTCATATTTCTAAGAATTATTTCCCACAGAATGTAAGCTTCTTACTATTTACTATCTTCTTACTATATATTACGTACCATATTATATACACTAGTCTAATACTTTGTATAACCAAAACAATTTTGACACATAGAATGCATTAACACTTGCTGAATGAAAAAGCTTCCTTTCCCCCCTCTAATTTTCTAATTAAAGCTATAAAAAGTAAGTAAAAAAGAGATGGAGAAGACAGGAGTCTCTGAAAAATCAAGTTCATTTTAGTAACAAAGTCAAGTGTTTATATTTCAACATGACAAATTCTCACAGGCTTAGAACAATTAATCTGTTCCTTCCTTCAACATATTACTTTTTTTAACTACCATATTTATTTGTGTAATTCTGTGTCAAATATGTGCTCTAGTAATATGAGCCACTGGTAAGCCTGATAAGAAGCCATTTTGATAGTAAAAGTAAGCTTTGCTGAGTGCAGAGAGGAACGATTTCTATTTAATGCTTTTAATACAGTGCTTGCCATATATTGGGTATATCATTAATGTTTGTGGATTAATGACAATATTGCTTGTTATTCACCAGAAAAATGAAAGCAATAAGAGTAATATTTTACAATTGCCCTTTTCACTTTTCATTGCCTCATATGAGCTTATAGTTCACAATTCAGTAGATAGGGCAGGTGATTTCTGCTCTAAAGAGACAATAAAAGAGGCTTAGAAAAGTCAATTTACTTTTTGTGTGGTGATATAGTATCGAAATTAGGACTTGAACCAGAATATCTGACACCCAATCATATATTCTTTTCAACATAATTTACCTAGAGAAACTTTACCTTTTTCATCATTAAAATACTAAATGTAGACACGGAAGTTATTCACTAGTGATTGAAAATTTCCCTCACACCATTTTCAGTAAGAGATTTAATCAGAAATCCATGAAAAAAGCAGCATGTATTAACCCCTAAATTTCAGTTTTAATTTCTTACAGTATATATTGGCATTAACAAATTCAAGACTTTATGTAACACCTTGAACCTTACTGTATCAGAAGGAAGCATATATTTTGATTGTCTTATACCATTTTTAACCATTTGAGCTAATAAGGCACAAGCTAAAATCTTAAGTACTAAAAAAATCCAGGTTATAGGTATATGCCCTTTGTCCTTTCCATGGCCACTAGATGAAGCTCCAATCTGTCAGTTATTACACACCTACACACATAAACACACACACACAAAACCACCTTGGTCACATGAGGAAACACATTTAAGTATGTGAAACAAATTCTTCCTAATCCTAAGAAAGCTCTTAAATTTTATTGTCTAATTAAGATAATAACACAAAAGACAGCATATTATTAATTCGATGCTTATAACAAGAAAGGCATTCAGTACATGCCAATAAAATTTTCTACCTGTTTCATCATGATAGTTCACAGCTTCTGTCTCCATCCATGCATTATCAGTGTTTCGAGGATCATCTACATATCCCTTATAAACCTAGTAAGAAAGAAATAAGTAATATAATTTACCAAACAGATGGAAAAAATACATTCGGCATGGTTAGAAAAATTAATATACACCAGACAAGCTCAAATTTTTTTAAATGTCATTTAGTAATTTTTAAAAAGTTTTATATTTGTTAAATCAAAAATAACTTCTGAGCACAATAGCTTAAACTGAACAAATGAATATACATAGTTATCTCTCAATAACTCTTGGTAGTTTAATAATATGGGAAAGGAAAACTGTTATAATTCAGCCTCTACTAATTTTTGCAACTGGTATAATTCAGAGAGAGGCTATATGATTAAAACTTTTTACACTTCATGCATGTTAAGTTAGAGGAAAGCCCATACTTTATATATATAGTTCTTTCTATATAAAGCCCATACTATAATGGTTAAACATCTTACTATGAGAAAGCTATATGATGGATGAAAGCTAGTGGCCCTAGACATTTGGAAAGTGCTACAGGAGAAGTCAAGAAACAGCAAAGAATAGAAAAAGCAACAGACTAAAAAGGCAACAACAATCAGGGCAAAAGCTAAGGTAAAGTACCACCTTATTGTACTCAGCAAGATAACCAGAGAAAAAACTAGTTTAATACCGTTAGGGCTTTAGGTTTGAGTTGGGATTGGGAAAGGACTTTGTCTAGGTTTACAACCATTACACTGTGAACCAAAGTTGTGCCTGATCATATTTAACACAACTTTATATTCCTCAAGAACTTGGGCAAAATTCCCTTGGTAATGATAATTATTCTAAATTTTAATAATCTAAAGTGACAATAAATTTCAGCTAAGTTTGGAGACTTACCACTGTTAAGAAGAACTCTAGAGCCCTTCAAAATTCTAGAAACTTTACAAGTCTATAAGATGCATTGGGTAATCCAGAGTAGAAACCTAATTTTTGCTTAGCACAATGTATGGTGTATAGTAGATGCTTACTAAATATTCATTATCTGATTAATTATTGGGAAACAATTTTTTACCACTAAATGTTCTTGGCTGAAGAGTTTGTGTAATTGCTCCTCCATATCTTGCTTCTCAGCACTTGATTTCTGCAAGGAGTTCATAGCTTCTTCACCAAACTCTCGTTTTAAGGTAGCACTGATTTTTTCTCCTGGGTCCACCATCCCCTAAAAGGCACACAAAAAAAGTATATCTGAGTTTCTTCCTATCTATCTAAAATGTATATACATATCAAGATTTATGGATACAGAGACAATCACATTTCTTGGAGGGAGAGATTATCTTTCTGTCCTCAACACATTAAATCAGGGGTCCTCAAACTACAGCCGTGGGCCAGATGCAGCAGCTGAGGACGATTATCCCCCTCACGCAGGGCTATGAAGTTTCTTTATTTAAAGGCCACAAAACAAAGTTTTTGTTTTTACTATAGTCGGGCCCTCCAACAGTCTGAGACAGTGAACTGGCCCCCTATTTAAAAAGTTTGAGGACCCCTGCAGTAAATTCTGGATGGCTGGTTGATTTTAACATATACATCAATAAAAATTCTGTGAATTAGTTTACCAGGGGAAGGTTACTTAATCAATATTAAGAGTTTATGGATACAACTATCCCAAATGATGCATCAATTTTTTGTACCAGACTTGTAAAAGGGAATCTTTCTGTACTAGCCTTCCTCCCTTTCCCACCTTAATCTTTAATCAGAAGATAGACCATAAAGCAGCAAAGCCAGCAGCAGGTTTGGATTTAGGAGGACTTGAATTCAAATACTGCTTCTTTACATTATTAGATATAAGACCTCAGGCAAGCTCTTAAATCTAAGCAAGATCAAACAAAGCTTCTAGAATATAACTAAATCATAAATGTCTTAGACAGTTTTCCAAGCCAAAAATAATCACAGACCCTTTCCAGTCTTGTTTCCTATTCATTGTGCCTCCTTGTGGTTTGAAAGTTATCTCAAAGTCTCTGATATGTAAACTCTGGAGGTGCTACTAAGTGGAAAGATTTTGAGTATGGTTCTAGAAACAAATTTTTTCTCTATCATCTGAATATTAGTTTGGTTCACAGAGGTTCATGATTACCAGGGTGGATACCAGGTAATGAATATTTTTGCCCAAAGAATATCATTAAAAAGACATTGTGATGAGAAATTAATTATTATGCATCTTTTCAAAATATTCAGAAAGTATTACAGTCCATATGCTTTGGCTGAAGATATATGAATTGAGGAGTTACATGGTTCAGACCTGTGTTTTAGGAACATAATTTGGTAACTATATAGAGAGAACTGACTAGGAAGGAGAGAGACAGGAGAAAACAATTAGGATACTACAGCAGTGGTCTTACCAGACAAGAAAAGATTAGGATAGATACCAAATTGGTGGCTGTGAAGTAGAAAGAAGGGAAAAAACATGAGAACTGTGGTAGAGGTAGAATTAGTAGGACTTGTCTAAGGTGGCTGAAGGAGAAGGAAGAATCAAAAATAACTTTAGGTTGTGAATTCAGGTGACTGGAAGGACAAGCGTCATCATCACTAGAAATAAGTTTGGAGAAAAGATGGCTGATCTGAAAAGTTTAAAGTGCCACAAAGAAATATATAACAGGTAGCAAAGACTAAAATTCAGGAAAGATGCTAGAAAAAGATATATAGATTTTGAAGGAAACGGTAGCTGACTCCACTGAAGTTAATCACTAAAAAGAACACAGAGAAAGGGGGGGGAAAAAGGAGTCCAAGAAAGTTCTGGGAGAAACCTATACAGAGTATATAGGAGATAGTGTATGACCAGCAAAAGAATGGTCACACAAATAAGAAAAGAATTAAGAGCAATGTCAAAGAAGCAAAGAGGGAAAAGAACATCCAGGAGGAGGGAGTGGTAGACAATACAAACATCTAGAGAGAGATGAGACAGGATTAAGCTAGAGGAAGACCATTATGTTTAACAATTAGGAAATCACTGGTAATCTTTCAGTTGAATAGTACTGGTAACAAGACGGCTTGAGAGAAGCTGAGAAGTGACACATGAGGAAGTAAAGGCAGTAAATGGAATTGCCTTTTTTTTTTTCTGGAGTCAAATCAAAATGTACAATAAATGTTTAAACTAAATTAAAATAAAATATAAAACATACCTACTCATCTTAGTGGTCAAAAGCTCTGAGTTCAAGACCTTGCTCCTCTATTTACTAGTCACACAGCCATGGTGTAACATCATTTCTCTGAGCCTCAGGATGTTCCTCTGTAAGATGAGAGCACTCACTAGATGACTGTTAACCTCTTAGTTATGATACCCTACTTCAAACTGTAATATACGGTATGAACTGAGGATAAGGAATATAACCTTTCACACTCCAGCAATGTTATAAAATGGTAAATTACAGAGCAAAAGCTAATATGTATCAACAATAACTCACACTCTGCAAACACAGTACTCTGCACATAGTAGGTAATTCATGCTTGCTGAATCTTGATTTCTGTAATGTTTTAAAGTTTTCAAAGAATTTTCTCCACAACTCCACATAGTAATAAAATATTATTATTTTCTCATTTTACATTTGAAGAAATATACTCAGGAAGAGGAAACATCACTTTAATCCACATCCATCCTATCAGTGAAAGAAGTTAAAATATAAATTCAAGAAATTCATTTTATTCTCTTGGTTTTAATACCATTTCCTATCTTAATCCAAATGGATGAAATCTTTTAGAGAAGTGATAAATTACCTTCTTCCATAAGTAAGCCTATGCCCCAATGAAATATTCCTATGCTTTTGCTGTGATTATTGATGTAGTTTCATTTTGCTACATAATCTTTTATCTGATTGAGATACAAAACAATTGTTCGAATTAAAGAACATTAACAGGAAAGAAATGTCAAATCCTTAAACTTAATGAGTCTATCCAATTCTCAGAATATTTTAATATTTAAGAGATTAGGATATGTGGCTGTGAAGTAGAAAGAAGGGGAAAAACATGAGAACTGTGGTGGAGGTATTTATTCAACCAGTATTCACTTAGTACAGACTACATACATAACATTATATGAGATGCCATGAGGGATATGAGGGAAATCTTATCTTTAAAGGCAGAGAGTTAACAAGAAAGAAAATATGCAATACATTAAAGACATCATTGCCATTAAAGAATACAAAAGGATGGCAAATAAGATAACTCCTTATAATCTGAAACCTCAAGTAATACATGATTAAGTTGTTGTTTGTCCTTCATTCTTGAAGAGGAATGTGACATCAGGGAGGTGATGGATGACATACAAGTGAGTTGGATTTAAATAAAGGAGGGCTGTGCATGTTTGCTTCAGTTTCAAATGAATAATAAATTATAAAGCAAGGGGAGGGGGAGAAGGAATCAGAATAGGCTGGAGAATTTTGGGTAGGTTTTATAAAATATGAACTGGGCCTCAAAAAATAGAGTGCACTTAGATAAGTGAAGGGGACTAGAAGAGTATTCAAGGTTGGGTGATAACCTGAACAAAAGCTACAGTAGTGGAATAATCGAAAAGTATGAATAAATTAGTGAAGTCAATGTGAAGATTTCCCAGAAATTTAAAACGTAAATTGGGTTTAGATCAAAGGAGTTTCTATCATGAAATATAAAAATTTAAAGAGCATCTGGGTTCAAATTCTGACTCCTCCATATCTGTGTTAACTTGGGAAAGATTGGACCTAGATTTTCTTCATTTAGAAGAGGAAAGGATTGAAAGAGAATCCCTCTTATGATCTCCTAGTGCTGAATAAGGGAATGGTCACTAGAGTACTTTGTAAATCTTAAAGCCTACAATGATTTGGAGCAGCTAGGTGGCACAGCAGACAGTACCAGGCCTGGAGTCAGGAACTCCTCTTCCTGAATTCCAGGATTAGGCCTCAGACACTTAACTAGCTGTGTGATCCAAGGCAAGTTAAACCTTTTGGCCTCAGTTCTCTTATTTGTAAAAAATGAGCTGAAGAAGGAACTGGCAAACTATTCCAATATCTCCACCAAGAAAACCCTGAACGAAGTCAAAAAGTCAGAGGTGACTGAAAAACAACTGAACACAAAAAATGTAATTATTATAACTACTGTTATAAGATACGATGATTTGATGACTACAG
This sequence comes from Sarcophilus harrisii, assembly GCF_902635505.1. NCBI lineage: Eukaryota > Metazoa > Chordata > Mammalia > Dasyuromorphia > Dasyuridae > Sarcophilus > Sarcophilus harrisii. The sequence continues at coordinate 149,671,396 of NC_045431.1, forward strand.
ATGTTACTTATAGTTTTAAATATATTATTTTATGACTTTAGGAAAGCCAAACTAATCAAACAACTCTCAGCAAACAAGTTTTAAAGTGAAGGTCACTGTGTTGAGCATTGGGGAAAACAATGACAAAAGTGAAACAGTCCTTACCCTAAAAGAGTTTCTATTCTAATAGTGGAGACAGCATGTCAATAATCGGTTCATGAGATAAACAGACTGGACAGAAGGTCATCTCAGAGGTCAATAGTAGAAGCATAAGGCAGAGGGAAGAGGAGAACAGGAAAGGCCTCCTGCATCAAGTGGCATTTTGAAGTAAGTCTTGAGGAAACCAGAGATTCTAAAGAGATTGGAGGAGAGCATTCCAGACAGATAAAAAAGTAATTGCAAAGAAACAGAGATGGCATATCCTGTGCAAATAGCATAATATGGATAGTAAGATGTATGGAGGTGGGTCAGGTTGAGAAAAGATTTAAATGCCAAAGAATCTTACATTTGAACTTAAAGCTACTTTAAGAAGGCTCAATAAGCCAACTTTGGCAACTACACAAAAGATAGAAAGGACTAGCAGAGACCAGAAGCAGGCTCAATTAGCAGACTATAGAGTTAGATATGACAGCAGTCTGCAAACCTGGATGACAAGGAGGTTGTTGGCATCTTAAATAATGATGGGGAAATTTACCAGAGGCACAGATTTAGGGATAAAGAAAATGAGTTCTGTTTTGTACATCTTGAGTTTATTTCTTTTATGTAAGTTTATTTATCTTTATTGGTGATTATTAAATCAATATCAAAAATTTTAATAAACTTGAAAAATATCAATGTTACTTATTTTTAATTCTTACCCCTGGAATTGCCCATTCTCCACAGTCTTTCCTTTTGATTGCTACAAATTGTAAGATATTTTTCCCAGAATGAGGGTGAATGACTTTGTTTCCACTACTGTCTCTTTTCCACCTGAAAATAATATTTAAAAAGTCTTTTAGTCTAGAATAAAACAGAACAAAATCTAAACTTGAGAATAAATAACAACAATCATAGCAACCTAAGTTATTATGAGCAAAGCACAAATCCAATTTCATTTAAGCTAGGTAGCTACCATTTGTGAATTAGTATTATAAGCAATGGTCACTATCTATATTAAAATGAGTTGAATTTAACACCAATGCATCTTGTGCATTGTCATTCACTTCCCCAATTCCAGGTCACAGAGGACAACAGACTGTGAAACAGGTCTGCCCCAAGGATCTTTTGGATCCCCAAACTTTGACTAAGATTTAAGAACAAGATTACATTTTCTTCCTCTTTCTAGTCTTTTGACTTTGTTTTAATATTTCCTATTGTCTCTCAGAATAATTAATATTTGTTTGAGTTGCTGCTTGGGTAAGGTTTTATATCCCATCACATCCTAATCTAATTTAGTCACACCTCTTTCACTAGTCTATGATGGTACATAATGGGATATAGCAAACACAATTATGTAACGTAAAGCTACATTTTATTTAAGATATATTTTCAATTCAAACAAATGTTTATTTAGCATCAATTATATAAAAACTGCAAAATGAGTTGAAAAAGGAAATGGCAAGCCTTTCCAGTATCTTTGCCAAATTAAATCCAAATGGGTTCAGATGGAGTTGGACATGAGGAAAAATGACTGAACAATAAAAATGTGAAAGTCACTATGCTGAGCACTAGGATACAAAATACTGTTATTAAGAGTTTAAGGATGAGATCTGTTTTTTTCCCATACATTTATTTCTTGACCATTAAAGTTTCTAAATTTTCACCTGGTAATGATGGGATCTGCAGCATGATTTGGGCCCCAACGTCCCAAAAGTCCTCGGCCAATCAGTCCTGTCCGACCTGCTGGATTTCTAGAAGAAAAAAGAGAGTAATATGAATTTATATCTTCTTTTTATTTCCAAATTGAGCTCAATAAGCATAACCCTAAAAAAAAAAAAAAAGAATAACAACTAGAGGAAAATCATGTCTCTAATTTTATGTCTCATTAATATTTTTAGTTATTTGGTTTTAATCATAACTTCCTCTCTTCTACCTCCTGAATTTGACCCAAAAGAAACACTTCCCTACTAAAGATGCTACATATGACAAAAGATGCTGTGACTATTACACTTTGAATTGACACATCTCAGTCTGGGCTATAATCAAAACTAGACCCTGAGAATGGTCAGATGAGATAATTCATTCTATTTGATGCTATGACTTGTCTATTCATATCATTTAGAATAACCACAACTACCCTCTTTTCTTGCTCACTCTCCTCCTTGCTCCCCAAAAATTCCTGTCTATAACCAAAAATAAAAATGCATATTAAGCATACACAATTTATTTCATTTTAAAATGCCACAGGTTTTTTTCCCCAGCTGGAGTGTTTTGTTACTCATCATGTACACTGACCAGCATAAAGTATAACAATTACTAATACTAACAGTTATGATATCATACAAAATCTCAGAAATTCTGAATTTACAATATTAAAGAAACAAAATATAACTTAAATGTTTACTGAGATTAAATAAATACAAGTAATTTAATGCCTCAGTAAATTTCTTCCAGGTAAGATGTTCTTTGAAAACTCAAATTTCCATGGAGCAGTGATAAAACTTCCTTATTAACAATCTTTCCAATTTTCTACTACTACCCAAACTCCTTCATATTTCATTATCTGGCTGTGTTGCTTTCAAATGCCTATTTCTCTATGGCAGTTAATTCATCTTTTTTTTTTTTGGGGGGGGGGGGGGGATGTACAAAATCCATTCCACAACAGAAATGTAAATCCACAAATTGCACTGTTTTGATAAAAAATAAAATAATCTTGTTCTCAAATCTATATTAAAATATGATTTTGCTGTACAAAGCAGGTACTCAATAAACTAGTTACACCTCCAGAAGCACTTAATGGTTCAGCCACAATACCTACCTAGGTCGTCCATTTTCAATCTCATACAAGCCATTCTGGCTCTTTCGTTCAACATGTCCATCCTTTTCATTAAATTTTGGAGAAAAATTTCTTTCACTACAATAAAAATAAAAACCAATGCCAAAATTTAATAATTCCAAATGTTTAAAAACTCAATCTGTTATTCCTCAAAGATAGTTAATGCTGAAGTAGAATTATTTCTATCTGCTTTTAAAAGTTAATTTCTACTTTCCATATTCATTTTTCACTTCCAAATAGTAAAGAATGAAACTAATGTTTCAATTTTTATACCTATTATTTGTGCAGTTTACTAATATATAACATCACATATTATCACAAATTTAAAGATATATTCATTAGATTATGTCTTAAATTTATGTCCCAACATCTTTTTTACTCCAGTCTAGGCAAGTGATTTCATCCAGCTTAGGGATTTCTTTGATGAAGAAATTCCATCTAAAAATGGTACTATTTTGCAACTACATTTTAAGTGAGTTGCTTGGACAACTAAGATATTTAAATGACTTGTCTAGGTTCATAAAATCAATATGGATTAGAATAAGATTATCTTGATTAGGAAGGCAGTTCTATACCTATTTTATTAATCTGCTAATATTTATATGCTACCTATTGTAAATGAAGAGGAAGAGAAACCCTATGAAGAACTTGATAAGATTCTCCAAATTAAGCTAACATGTTTTAGTATTTGTTAACTTCAATGCAATAGGAGAGGAGGAGAGGAAAATATACTGCAAAATGAGATTCAAAATAAAAAAACAAAAGAAACCAAAGACCTATAGCCTATACAAGAGTCTCACAAATGCTATTACATGAATATTGTCTTCAAAAAGGGAATTAGAACCAGTAACAACATAAAAAATGAAATTGGCTAATCTTAACAAGCATGACTAAACTTAACAAACTAGTTACCAAAGTGAGTATTAGTTCTGTAAATTACGTTTAGACATATATGGTTCCAGAAACAGACCAAGGATGTTTTCTGAGAGTGAATCTACCTAAGCACACTCTAAATAGGTTAGACACACAAATGACTTAAAAAATAAAGGAAATTAAAATCCCATTGTGCTTATTATTTGACCAAAACATGATATATTTTGCAAAACAAAGCACCATCTTAAACGTGTCTCATGTCCATATTACAATCATGAGATGCCTTTAGAGAAACAACCAAAATAATTTGGCTCTGATTATTAATATCAAGGAATAAAAATAGATTTACGTATGTTTGCCAGAGGTGTTTGCCACTGTCATAGAAGGCATTCACAAGCAAAAAGAGAAAGAATGAACAATTTCTTATAGATGGTTAAAGCTTCCAGTTGCTCCTCCTTCAAACATACTGCTCATTTCAATAAACACTAATACTGCAGGGTCTTCTAAATGAAATTCACAAGCATTGCTAGACACAGAATTTTGTCTTTACAGAGACAAAAATGAAAGTCCTTACCCTCATGGAGTTTACAGAATTGCATAGGGATTAATATGTGAATATTTGAGTGAAAGGTAACTTTAGCAGCTGGCAGATGGTGGAACTCAAAAAAGTAAGAAAAAAGAAGAACTTGGGAAAGGCAGGTTGCAGGGAGAGGGTTAGGAGAGAAGACAATGAGTTGTTTTGAACATGTTAAATTTTATGCTGGTCTTTTTGATTTCCTTCACAAGCTAATTGTACAATATTTCAGAGTCTGATTCTTTTTGTACAGCAAAATAACGTTTTGGTCATGTATACTTATTGTGTATCTAATTTATATTTTAATATATTTAACATCTACTGGTCATCCTGCCATCTAGGGGAGGGGGTGGGGGGGTAAGAGGTGAAAAATTGGAACAAGAGGTTTGGCAATTGTTAATGCTGTAAAGTTACCCATGCATATATCCTGTAAATAAAAGGCTATTAAATAAATAAATAAATAAATTTTATGCTGGTCAATCATCATATACATCTTGGGCAGTTTGCTACATATGTAAAAACAGGTTACCCATGCATATATCCTGTAAATAAAAGGCTATTAAATAAATAAATAAATAAATATTATGCTGGTCAATCATCATATACATCTTGGGCAATTTGCTACATATGTAAAAACAGGTGGGTTGGTCTCATAACATAAGCAGTAAGTCCCTTAAAAGCTGGGATTATTTCATTCTTCATATTTGTATTCCCAATGTCTGACACACTGCAGGTGCTTAATAAAAGCTCAATGATTCATTAATAAATTTTCAAAAAGAATACAAAAGCAAAAGATAACAAATGAATAAGCCACAAGCTTAAATCATCAAGATATCTGGAATTAGACAAATTAAAAATCATAGATAAGGTTATGATCTGCATTGCTAGATTTGGGAGGATTGATTAGATTGTGGAATCACTGACTGAAGCATTAAAGAGAGAAGAGAAAAATACAATAAATTCAAATCAAGACACAGAAAAGAATTTAATAAAACTTATAATGCTCTTTGCTAATCTCAATTAATCTAAGATTGAGTCTGACTAATTTTTATCACCTATTTGATAATAGAGCCAGATGGAATGCCAACTAAAATACATTTGTATTAACCTCATGTATATAAATTGGCAAAATTGTTTATAAAAGATATATACATATGAATAAGTTCTGAACTGCTATGAATTTAGATGGAATTTTCTTTTTTCTTCTCTTGAAGTTTTTCTCCTATTAAGCTTTTTTCTATTTTTCAGTCCTTTTGTAATTCCTCCTTTTTTCATCCTGAGGGCTCTTATATAATAATTTGATAAATATATGTACTCCTTAAATATTAAAAACTAGGATGTTAGAAAAAATACTACTATGAGATGTGGCTACTTAGATCAAAAGTTCAATAAATCTGATACTGATAAACTATAGATAATCCTATATATCTGGATCACCATAAAAAAAAAAAAATAATCAACTACTATATGTGAGTATCATAAGTAAATTAAAAACAAACATGAACAACTACAATGTTCAGGACTTAAACTCCTGATTTATGAATAATATCATTACCCCTTAATCGGGTTTCATATTGCTAAATTTATACCTAAATTACTCACCTGATCTGTGGATCTGCCCACATGGGTCCAGCCAAGACAGAGACTGCAGTATATTCCACAGGATTATACTCCTGCCACTCAACAAGCCAGCCCACTTTCTCATTGGGTACCTGACTCCGTTCAACTTTTGAACCTGGATAAGGTGATGTCCGAGCCTTGTTATGGGAATTTTCATCAGCACCATTTGAACCTGACATGACTGGGCTTAGATGGAACAAATGTGATGAAGAGGAACTATTAAAAGAAAAAAAATCGAAATATTACATAGCTATTCTTTAAAAATAAAGTTTTAAAAAGATCTCCCTTAAAGGATCTGAAAACATTATTTTTTCAAACATTAAACAAAACTGTCTCCTATTTCCCATGCATTCAACAAACATGTATTAAGCACTCTCCTCCAAAATAGTATCACTCTCTAGGTTTTCTTAACACTGATCTCTCCTGGTTCTCATCCCATCCATCTGCCTACCCTTTCTGGGCCTCCTATGCTGAATCTTCATAATCCAGATCACATCCACTAACCTTAGGTATTCAAACAAGACACTCCTCTGGGCACTTTCCCCCTTCTATGATGATAATTTCTAGAATAATATATTCAGCACTACTTTCTCTCCTGAGCTTCAGTCCCACATCACCAACTGCTTTCTGAATAACTCAAACTGGATGGTCCACAGGCATCTCAAATAACATATGTCCCACTCCTTTCCAACTCTACTCCTTCCCAATATTCTCAGTCACCCAGATTCACAACCTTATCTCAACCTGATCTCATCATCTGCACTCACCCAACTATCTAATCCATTGTCAAGTGTTGTCACTGCTGCCTTAACTCACAATATCTCTAATATGTCCCTTCTCTCCACTAATAGCCAACACACTGGTGCAGGCTCTGGACACCTTTCCTCAGGACTGTTACAATATCTGCCTCAATTATAATCCTCCTCTCAGCTGCCAAAATTTCTCTAAAGCACTAAGATCAAGAAACAAAAGAGGCCAATGTCCTGCCCCAGCCCCCAAATCAATGAACTGTGCCTCCTCTTTGATTTTGGTATAAAATATTCTATGTCTGGCATTTAAAGTCTTTTACAATCTGAAACTTTTCTATCCTTCCTATATATTCTCCCTGTCATGTACTTTACAATCCAGCTATTCCCCACATTCTATCTCCAGACTCCAGCCATTTTGCACACAAGTCCATGCCTGGAATTCACTGCTCCCCCTCTCACTCTTCCATGACTTCCTTCAAAATTCACCTCAAACCTTCAAGAAGCTTTTGCTGGTGGTTCCTTTCTCCTTCCCTCCTTTCACACACTTATATACATACACATACACAGGAACTTTCCTCAGAGATTGCCTTCCATTTACATTAATGTATCTGTATATATGTGTATACATATATATATATATATATTATATATGTAGTATATGCATTATCTATATCATCATATATGACATATATATACACTTACACATATATTTTTACTAACATCATTTTATATTGTCTCTTCTATTACAATGTGCTTTCCTGCAGAACAGAAATCATGTTTTTGCCTTTCTTTGTAAATCTAACACTTAGCAGATTACCTGGAATATAATATACTCTTCATAAATAAATGTATATGGTATGTAAGAGCCACCCAGTACAATTAACTCTCCTCTCCATCTTGAAAGGAGGTTTGTTTAAATCAGCAAATTATTTGAAATAGGTTAAGTTTAATTTTACAAGTATGTTTTACCTCACCCTTTCTTTAGTGAATACAAAATAATAGCTAACATTTATACAGTGCCAGAAGCTTTACAATGACTTCATTTTATAGTCAGAACAGTCCTATGGTACTATTCCCACTCTCATTTTACAGATAAAGAAACTAAAGTTCGCAGCAATTAAGTGCCCTGCCCAGGATCACTCAGCCAGTATTAGAGTTGAGTTTTGAATACAAGTCTTCCTGACTCTAAACATCCATCTACTTTACCTTTATTGCCTCTAACTTATTTGCCTAGTGAATTAAAAGCAGTCACTTAAAAGGAATTGAAATATGCCAGAAGGCTCTCAATAGAGTAAATGTCTCCTTCAGAATAAGATCAGTCTCTCATCTTATTGTTGAATAAAATGCAGACTGAGGATAGCCTTGAACTTGTTTGATCTCTAAGATTACTGTTCTACAGAAAAGGTATTTTCTCCAAACTCAAATTTCCATTTTGATCAAGAAAAAGTAAACTTTTGCAATTAATTGCTACTATATGATAAAACTTGTGCCAATTTGAAGATTTTACATATTATAAAGAAAACAAGCTTTGTAGACATGGGCAGCTAGGTGGTGCAATGGACAGAGTGCAAAGTCTGGAGTCAGAAGACTCATCCGAAGTTCTAACCTGACCTCAAACACTTTCACTTAACTTGTTTGCCTAGTTTCCTCATCTGAAAATAAAGTGAGGAAAGAAATAATAATCCACTCCAGCACCTTTGCCAATATAATGACTGATACAACAAAAATACTAAAATTGTCTTTGAATGTTCAATAAAAGACTATATTCTAATCATTATGAAGGGAATACATATTCATAATTTCATTATAACAGAAATTATACTGTAATGCCAGAGAAACTGAGGCAAGATACAGATTAAAGAGTTTTTAATATTTTTTTTGAGAGATTGTGCTGAGGGCATGTTGCCCCCAAGGCTGATGTCCCAAAACATCCAGCGAATTTCCCATTATACATATGGCTCTAAGCTCCAGTACATACACAAAGGCGGGGGAGTCCAAATTCTAGTGAGCAGGAATCTCCAGGCAGGGACCATCAATCCAGTTCTGACAGGTTGGGGATAGGACCACAAATTCTTACAAATTGGGAGGACTTAGGAGGTATCTAACTAGAGCCAGGAAATCTGAAATTTAGAGAGATAGACAATGCCAGTTAGGTATCCAAGATAGGACATCTCTAGTTTTATCTTCTGAAATGTCAGATCTCCACAGCCCTAATTATCTCAGTTTTAATGAGCAGAAAAGGAGGGTTGCAACCAGGGGGACTGAGGCAGAACAATTCAAGGAACTGAGGCAGAACAACTCAGGGAAACTGAGGCAGGACAATTCACAGAAAATGACGCAGGACAATAAAAGGGAACTGTGGCACAATACTTGCAATTTCCATGCTTTAGAAGACCCACAAGGGCCCCAAAAGAGGAGCTGAAAATGCAAAACTGTACTTACATTGATTTTTGGCAGCAGACTTAATGAAGGTGGATGGGTCAATTAATAAGAGTTGAGATTCTAAATAATATTTGTCATTGGAAATCCAGATTAGATTTTTATGGAATTTGCTCTGAACAAAATTGTAACGCAGTCTCACTTAAAGATGTGGCTTTCCGTATAAGGACAATTACTTTATTTGACCTTCTGTAAGAAAAATTGACTGACGGGAAAAAAATATTTAAAATTTGGCATTAAGGTGAAGTCTGTAGACTCCAAAAATAAGAGTCACTTTTATATCTATAAACAAAACTGGGTTTTAACTATTCTATATAAGTCTCTGAATATAGTATAAAATGCATAGAGGCATGAAATTTGTATTTCAAAATTGTTCAGAGATGCAATTCAACAGAATTAATGTCATTCACCTGGCAAAAAGTGCTGTTGTGACTTACTTTTTTTCCTGAAAGGCAAAGTGCCCTTCAGATTAAAGTTTATAATATTTAAATGGGTATGTTCTAGTTTGCTTCCTTGGGAAGCCTAATTGTCTGAGATGCAGTGCCTGATGCATTATATTAAGAATTATCAAAGTGCATGGGGAATAATAAAATTATAGCTGAATCAACTTATTATCAATAGACCTCAATTAAAAAACATTACCTTAGGGGTTACCTAATGCAGTCCTATAATATAGCCAGGTTAATGATGGCCAATTTAAATACTGAAGACAAATGTTTTTAATGGAATGTTATTTCAATATGAAAAAACTATATCTGGTTCTAAACTATAAATAATGGAGATTACCATATGAGATAGAAATTCCAACATAATTGTTGCTAAGAAAGGGTGTCTTCTGGAAAATATTGCTGATGTATGGAGATGACTGGGAGAATTGAGAAGATAGCCTTCCAAGAATTTCTTGACTCAAGTTTTTCCACATATTTCCTTTCTGCCCAGAATTATTTCCCATCTGGTTGATTCTGAACCTGGGTATGATATACCTCATGAATATGTAGACCTGTTTCAGGATCAGTTATTTCAAAAGTTATCTATAATCTGGTGCTGGTATGAAACAATTCTGGGATTTTGCTACAGCTGAGTTCATCCAGAGGATGAGACCAAAGTATTATTGTTTGCCAAGCTCAGGGCACAGCCTGCTTACTGGGCCTTACCTCTGGAAAACAGGGAGTCTCATTAAGTCCCTAAAATTTGCACTGATTTTCACTACATGAACTAATTACTGGAAAGCCAACCTATTTGGGTTTTGTCAGGTCTCACCAAATTGTACTAAGTCTTGTTATTTGCAGGTTGAATTTGCAGTATCAGCTAGAAAAACCACAAAGTTGTTTGGAACTTGGAAAGACAATCTATTAGGAAAAAAACTCCTCTGCAAATCTGCCCTAGAAACAAGGCCCATTCTAGATATGGCTAACAGATAACATCCCAGTTAAAAACACCAAAATGTTGATTGAGTGAGTATAAGTTTTGAGTGAACCCACCTGGACAATTTGTGAACAGTGGTCAAGAACAAGTTCTCTTGGATGCAGAAATTCCAAGGGAAAATAGGACAGCTAAGTGGCAAACACACTGGATTTGAAATCAGGAAAATCAATTCAGAACCTGCCTCAGATTCTTACTATATGACTCTACTCAAATCACCTAATTTCTATTTGTCTGTTTCTTCATTTGTATATATGAGCACCTATCTTCCAGGGTTGTAAGAATTAAATATGATAATAATAAAGAACTTGATAGTTATTGTACATGATTATAATTAAAATGTTTCCCAGAAGCAGACATCATGAAATAAACCAAGCCCAAGATAACAAAATAAGAAAGCTGTTACTTAAGATATTACTTATATGTTGCACATGTGAGTTTGAACAAAACCTTACCATTAACCTACACTGGGATTGTGTTGGGGAGTAAGGGAAGGGTCTACATAAAGGGACCAACTTAATATTTGGGCAAAGTTGCCAGAAACCAGGTTCAATGAATTTGTATGTTTTATAATGCTTATAATAGCGATTACATTAATTTCCATTTATTATAGTGTTCAGTGTTTCTCAATTCTTCTATCTGCCTGTGGAAATACATGCCAGAAACTTTATATCCATAAGATATATAGGAATGTAGCAGAGATATATGTATTATGTCATATATAATCAAAGGAGGTATTGCCATTATAAGAGAATTTCTGGTTTACTTGTTCTTGAGACTTAATTTTTAGAACCAACTCTATTCTGTTTTATATTTGACATTTTGTTGTGTATGAACTCTGAATTAACTATAGGACCAAAAGCAACAACTGGTTCTCAAGAATTTTTCAGAGAATATTTTTGCACCTCTAACTGATACCAAGAATGAAATGATTTTAAAAGGGGGAGAGGGGGGATTTCAGTCTCTCTCCATTAACTAGTCTATCAAGTAATTCTCTTTTGAGTAGTAAAACTAGCTTATAACAAGAATATATCTCTTACTCATTTCCTGCAGCTAATAATATACTTTCTCCTTAACAAGTATAATTTATTTCTTTGTATTATGATTAGCTTCCTTTTTTTCTGTTTCATATAACGTATAAATTGTGTCCAGTCATTCAGTCATGTCCAACTCTTCATGACTAGGGGTTTTCTCAACAGATGCTGGAGTGAGTTGTTATTTCCTAGTGGATTAAGGCAAAGGTTATGTGACTTGTCCAGCTTCATACAGCTGATTCTGGTCTGAGGCTGGCTTTGAACTGACTCTAGGCCCAGCATTCTTTCCACTGAACCATCCAATGCCCCCAACATATAGCTTATTGCTAAAGGGTACATATTCTTATCAACTACTGGGATGGGTCACACACTCTTGAGTGTAATAAAACCTGTTGGCTTTTTGGCATTACCTAATCAAACAAATGTCTAAATTCATGCAACAGGTCCAATTCTCTTGTGTAGGCAGATGATTCTTGGTTATATACATCTCTAGCCCTACTCTCTCCTGACATCCAATTTAGATTCACCAACTATTGATTGGTGGCATCAAAAGGTACTTGGAGCTTCTGGATTGAGTACTGTCAAAGACACCATGACCCTCCTGGTCTCACAACACTGGAATGGCCCTTAACTCTATCTAACCTGTGGACAATTCCTATCTCCAGTAGAAACCTCCTTTTCTCCTCTTGCACAGCAGCCCACAGGTCCCTCCATGGTGTATCCAACTTTTAAAGCCTTTCATACAGTTTCCTTTCTATCCTTCCAGTCTGCTTGCTTCTATTACTCTGATCCAACAATAATGATCATGTTAATCTTTGTTTTACAATACTCCCTTCTCCCAAATTCATGCCTTTTTCCTTCTTGCCTGGAATGCTCTCTCCCTTCTGTCTCCTGGATTCCCTGGTTTCCTTCAAAACTCAGCTCAAAAACCACTTTCTTCAAAAGGCCTGCTCCCCTAGTCTTCCCCTTGCCTGCAACACCCCCCCCCTCAATATTTTCCTCAGAGATTTTATTTATATCTCCTAGGTGCAATCTATAAATTATCTGGTCTTTGTCTTTGTATTCCTAGCTTTTAAAAATGTTTGTTACATGATAATGTTTAATCAATACTTGCTTGGCTTAATGATTGAGAAGATAAGTGAATGATTCACCCAAGTGACTGACTCTACATAGCCTGTATTTATCAGATGTGCAACTGAAGCCCATTCTTACTTTTTTTGTTGTTGTTAAATCAGTTGTTTTTTAGTTATTCCCAACAATTTATGAGCCGTTCGGGATTTTCTTGACAAAAATACTAGAGTGGCAAAAGCCATTTCCTTCTCCCGCTCATTTGGCAGATAAGGAACTAAGGCAAAAAAGGATTAAGTGACTTGCCCAGGGCCACACAGCAAGCATTCTAAGTCAAATATGAACTCAAGACCTCCTCACTCCAGAGCCCACGCTGTATCCACAGCATCGTCAAAGGTGTGCTTCTGTATGTAACCTTGGGAGCTGAGGTTCATAGTAGTGTTTTCAAAAGCAAAACTAACTTTCTGGTGGATCTAGTCAGTTTCCTTTCACATCTTTAAGCTTTTATTGCACTAAAAAAAAAATGTTCCTTGGGTTCCAGGAAGTCTAAAAATACTTAAGGTCTTTCCTAAGATTTTTCTTTTGACCAGACGGCATAGCTATAGACCTGTTTCGTTGTTGGTTTGGAGCGAAGAAATGGAATAGGGGTGGCAAAGGACTTCCAACTTCCATTCCTATATATGTATTTACACACAGGTGTTTATGCAAGTAATAGATACACACGCCACATAAACATTCATGCAAATAAAAAATAACGATATACCTGGCTGTAAAATCTACCAGCAGATACAGGGGTGGGGAAGGGAAGTCTACATTAAAACTATCTTTAGAAATTTAGAGTAATTCTGCTTTTCACACTTTAAGCACAAAATTCAAAGGTAAAAGTGTCGCTTCTGGATTTATCCAAGTAAAAAACTGTAAAATTTGATGTATCATCTATTTGCATGACAATTGATGTATAATCTATAGCAAATTCTTTGCTTTCTCTTTGGGGAGTCTGGGGAGGGAAATAATTTGGAACTCAAAACTTTTTTTTAAAAAGATTTGCTTAACACTGTTTTCACGAGCAAATGGAGAAAAATGAAATATGAGGTAATTAAGTTGAGGGGAGAGAACGATACAAGCCCATCAGAGTAAATTTCCCGACTTGCACGGGCCTCCCCCTTCTGCCCGCCCCTCCCCCACCACCCAGTGTCTAGGAGCGCCTGGAGATCCTCAGTCGATGGTTGGGGACTAAAGCAGAAGTGAATTTTGCCAGACGGGGGGAAGTATCCCATGAGAAGCCGCCGCCGCGCGCCGCGCGGGGAACCTCGGCACGTCCGCTTGCCCCCAAGGCGGGGACGAGCCCCTCTGGGCGCTGCTCGCCCTGGGCCCAGGCTGCAGCTCGAGTGCAAAGCGAGCCCCCTCCCCCCGGCGTCCTACGCCTCTTAGGTCGGCAGGTAGGCAGGGCATTCCCGGCGGGTCGGAGGCGGCCTCGGGAAGTACCTGTAAGGCGGCCCTTGGCCCGGAAGCTGCAGAGGAGCCCAGCAGCGGCCGCCGGGGGCCCTGCCGGTCACACAGGACAGGCTCGCACTGAGACACACGGTAGCTAGGGCCTGGGCCAGGCCGCGCGCTGCCATCGGCGTCCCGGAGGCGCTCCAGGAAGCTAGGCCGCTCGGGCCTGCCGCGGGCCCGACAAGGGGCGGCGGGCGGCACTAGGACCGGCCGCTCTCCAGCCCTTGCGCGGGGGCGGGTTCCTCATCTATCTCCGTCACACCCGCTCGGCCCCGGCGGCGCCGGCGGAGACCCCCAGGCGGGTCCGGGGGCTCCTCGGGCAACCCAGCCTCGCGGCCGGGGAAGCGCCCGCGACCCCCGCCCTCGTGGCGACCTCACGCCCCGACCCCCGACCCGGGTCGGAGCGTCGTGACGTCGACACCCGACACAAGCGTGCAGGAGGGTTGGGCGTCCGTGGGGCGTGCGGGATCTTCCGTCCCCTTTACGTCGAAGTCTTCACCGCGCAGGCGTCTTTGGGCGGGGGAGGGGGAGGGGGAGGGGGGGAGGCGGGAGGGCTGTGCTCAAAGACGAAGGGGGAAGAGGTGGCTGTTCCGATTCCGTCTCCCAAGTGGGGAAAGGGACGGCAGCTGGCTTTATACTGAGGAGAATAACACAACTTGAGACCTTTTGCAGTGATGGGAGAGTGAAATGCAACGGGCTCTCATCCTGGCTCGCAGCGCTTTAACTGCTTCTTCCCCGCAGTTTTGTTGCAAGGGATGACTTCCTAGAAGTGGAGGAAGAGATATTTTATGAAATGAAGGTAATATAAAATTAGGAAAAACTGAATATTTAAAAAAAAAAAAAAAAAACTTGCAAAGGGAAGAAATGGAGGATGAAGCGAAATGGATTTTTTTTTTTTTCTGAATTTGCCAAATTTTTTTTTTTGCTGAATTTCCAAACTCTTGCTCTCAAAAAACTGTTCCTTCCACTACATCCAACTGTGCATGCCCTTTGATCCAGCAGTGATTCTACTGGGCTTGCATTCTATCAAGTAAGGATAGGGACCCACATGTGCCCTTTTTTTAGTGTCAAGGAACACTGAGTGGATGCTCCTCATTTGGAGAGTGGCTAAATAAATTATGGTATATGAATGTTTTGGAATATTCTTCTTCTATAAGAAAAGATGAGTAATATGATTACAGACAAGCCTGGAGAGACTTACATGAACTGATGCTGAGTGAAGTGAGTAGAGCCAAGAGAACGTATGCAGCAACAACAATATTATGTGATAATGTGATAATCAACTCTCATGGACTTGGCTCTTTTCAACAATGAGGTGATTCCGCATCAATTCCAATAAATTTGTGATGGAGAGAGCCATCATCTCCAGAGAGTGATCTATGAATACTGAAGGTAGATCACAGGGTAGTATTTTCACTTTTTTTGTTTTTATTTGCTAGCTTTTTGTTTTCTTTCTTTTTTTTTTTTTTTCTTTTTTGATCTGACTTTTTTGTGCATGATAATTGGGGAAATACATATAGAAGAATTTCACATGTTTAATACGTATTGGATTATTTGTTGTCTAAGGGAGGGTGTGGGGGAAAAAGGAGGGAGAAAAAGTTTGGAACATAAGGTTTTGCAAGGATGACTGTTGAAGACTATGTATGCATATAATAAAAAAGTTTTTTAAAAATGTTCCTTCCAAGCAAAGAAATCAAGATATTAGAAAAAACAAATCGCAAATTGCATAATAATATCGTGGATAATGGAATGGAAGAAAGCACAAATTGCAAACTTGTCAAATGATCCAGGTTCCTCCACCAAGTCAATTCTGGCAACCCATTATGAGAGAAACTTAGACCATTTTTATTGCTATGAAAAGAAAAGAACAATAGTGCTTGTAGAAATAGTCTACTCCACAGGACAGCACACTTTTGGAGAAGGTAAGGGGGGAATATATAATCTGTTATCAAAGCTTAGAGCCCTTCAATCCTCAAACTTTCAGTTTTAGACAAAGGGGTTGCTAATATCATAAGAGACTATCAGAGTTTTTTACAGGACCAGTGAAATAAGAATGCTTTCTAAATTACTGAATAAGGAGTGAGGAGAGGGGCAGGAAGGTTAGGGATTTAAACCTAATGATGACATTCACTCAAGTTGCTGAAAAGAATAACTGCCTGGTCTTTAGGTGTACTTGGCATTCGGGGAAGCTGGGATCATAACAGTCAAAGCACTTTTCACAAATTGATAGTTGACTCTTCTCTTCTTTCCATACCATCCATCATATCAAAAGCATACATAAAATGAATGGTGAAGGAATTAGCCAGCTCTTGATGCCTACAGTGCATTATTATCAGGATTTGTGTCATGCACATATATCTGTCATGCAAAAAGAAGAACCAGATTTAGAATTCACTTCAGATCCATTCTGGTGCCAAGTGACAGATCTAGTTGTTGCCAAAGTTAACTGCCATTGTTATTGCTTCAGTCAAGGGAAGGAAGGAGTTCAGTGTTGATGGCTACATAATTGTGTACCCAATTCAGTGAATCAGATTTCCTATAGTAGGTGGGATTTTCACTGGGACTTTGTAGGAAGTCCGGAGATAGAGGTAAAGAGAGAGAGCCAGTGAAAATACCCAGAGTAGAGAAATGGACTGTTTTTTAGGAACAATAAGAACAGTGCCACTGGATCAAAGAATACATGCCAGAATGTTTTGTATTTGATCCTGGAGGTAATGAGTCACTAGAATTTATTGATAGGAGGACAATATTGTCAGAGCTATGCTTGAGGAAAATCACTGCTTCTGTGTTCACTGACCAATCCAATTTTATGATCCCATTATGTGACTTATTTTAGGCTCCTTGAGCAGTATGAATGTGAAAGACATTTGATCTGGCTGGATGTGGTCAGCAGAGATCAATGCATCTAAGTTGGTATCAACTTCAATGACTGGTAGACCCTGCTGAACTGTCCACTGTCCCACTGGATTGGGCAGAATTTTAAAATAGGTCTGGGTACAGTCATTGAGTTATATACTACTAGTAGTTCCCTAGCTTGCTACACCTTGAAAATTTTAGCTCTTATCTGAGATAATGGAGACTTAACATTGCAGGGAATAGTGAGTGAATAAATATCAGAGTAGACTGCTTGAGACCAGCAGTCCAACTAGCCAGAAAGGAATTTTCTATTTTCATTGATATGTTGGGTTTGTTACATACTTGAAGGTGATATCATTCATGGAAGACCTATCTAATCCCTGACTTCAGATCCATTGTTGAATCCAACCTATGCTAAACGGAGTTCTCTTGTCACTTGAAATAAAATCAATATGGTCAAGGTGAAGCTGAAATAATAACCTTCACATCAGGATAAGTAACAGGTGTGGTCACTCCAAAAACAAAAAAGGTATCTCCTGTTGTCAAGATATTTTACAGGTTTTACACGATCCAGTGGCTAGATGTCTTCCCAGAGCATCTTCCTTAGGATTCCTTTTCTATAGCCTAATGCAGTTGGTAGGAAATATCAATAGCCTCTCTTTTTTGCCTTCTTGGGTGAAGTAGAAACCCCTCTGGTAGGTCTCTTCCTGCATAGGTTGTTCTTTCCATGACCACTTCAAGCATGATCTATCTGTCTGTACAGCTTTGATCTAACATGTCATCCCTATTGGATTCCTCAAGAGAGTGTCCCTTTCAGTGTGCATATATATAATTGAAATGATCTATGAGTTTTTCAGTTCACCTACTGTACTGGTCTGTCCGTGTACACTATTCTAGATTGCCAGGGCCATACATGCCAATCTTTGGGATATCCCCAGACACACAAGAAGATGAGCCGATCTTAAGGTGCAAAACAGCCTTTTTTTATTGGTGATCTCAGCAGAGGTTAGCAGGAAGCAAAAGCAAGAGAGTGCAAGAGCAAGGGTGTGTGTCTGTGTGTCTCTCTGCTTCTCTTGCCTCTCTCTACATCCCTGCCTATGGATTCAAAGCTGGTTATTTATATCTACTCTCCTCTGGGATTACCCCGTGTCTAGCCCACTCAGCACTGCATAGGTGGATCTGCAGAAGGGAGACATTTGGAGTTAGTGCTACATCCTAAGAAGAGATCTAGCAAGAGAACACACCCTTTATCATCTCAAGGAACCTTTAACACCTGTAAGACACAACCTCCAGCCTCAAGAGGCCGAGCCCTTTTTTATCTCCTGGGCCCACCCTACCAGCCATGGCATCATGGCAGTTCTCAGAGAAGGAGAAGTGTCCCTAACAAACTACTATGTTTCTTCCATCTACTAAATGCATCAGTGATGTGCTGGATTATAATCAGATCATGTGGGGAAGTATATAAATAGGTTATCATAAAGATACAGTGACTTAACTGCCATCTGTCTTATAGTAGAAATTGCTTTTGTGAAGTGAATCACCAGCTACCTGTAACCACTGGGTATGCTGCCCCCCCCCCCCCTTTGTGCTGAGATTTGTCTTGAACGCTAACAAGCTCCTTCTCACTATACATCCACCTCTCTATATGTAGCCTGCCTACTGGGTAGTGATTGTTATCCAGCAGATTCTGGCTGTTTGTGTTGTTCCTGAGTCTGTCTCTGCTGTTCCCTTCCCCTCGGAGAAATTTTTATCACTGAGGAATACCTTTGGTTCCCTTGGGGTTAATTTCTTGTTTCCAAGCAACCTACCACTCAAAACCTCAGGGAGTCCAGGGGACAAGTTTTCTTCCTCCACTCTCTGCAGGGAAGATTCCCATCCCCTTACACTTCCTTTCCCCAACCTCCTTTTTTTCTCCCAAAAGTCACCGAGTTGCCAAAAATTCTTTTCTTCTCAATTACCACCGATTTGTAATACAGAAGAATGCAGATGAAAAGGGTCACCCAGATAGCTTAACAAATTTGTATCACTACTCACCATGGGAGAACAGCTATTTAACAGAGGCAGTCTTGGTGTATGGCAGAACCTCATTGGAGCCAGTCCATATTGTTCACAAGAGGCCATTATTAAATTTCCAGTATGAAATATTCACACCTCAGAAATCAGTAAATGCTATGATCAAAATTTGATTTATTGTTTTAATTGCCAGATTTAAGAAAGTTAATGTTAAAAAAAAAGAAATAAAATGTTAATAAAGCAGATAAAATTTTAAAATGTATCTTGCAAACTTTTTTTTTTTCAAAGAGCCAGTTGTTAAACATTTGGCAACACAACATCAATATGTGGCTTCTCTGCTCATAGTGGGCAACATATCATCAGAGAAACTGGGGATAGAAGTATCCATTTTCCAGTTGAAATCCAGAGTCCCTTAGGTTCCAAACTTATATAGAATTTTGTACAACATGATAATAGGAGACTTCCCTGTTTTCTAAAAGAATAGCAAAATGAGAGTGTTTTCTTTTTCTTTAATTGCCTAATAAAAATAAGGAATGAGGGGTGGAAAAATTGAGAGGTTTTCATTAAAGATATTAAGAATTGCTGAAGGACATTAATGTCCTAGTCTTTGAGTTTATTAGCCTTGGCATATATGTATTCTGGGTGTTTGAGACCATACCAATCAAGGCTTGCAGCAGGCAAGCTGCCAGGCCCAGAAACTGGTGCAGCAGGCCAGAGGTCAGGCCCTTGGCCCTTGGCAGAAGAAACTTGGAACAGTTTCCCCTGTACTCTGGCAGTAGAACTCAAATTTAACAATCATGGAATAGGGGACAAATAAGTTATAAAGAAAAGACCCTAATTATAGGAAGCTACTATGGTGATAGGGAATATCAAAATACAGATTCAGAAGAGGAGAACAATATCAAAATACTTACATGAAAAGCCTTTGAGAGAAATATAAATTGATCCCAGGCCCAAAGAGAACTACTACAAGAGCTCAAAAAAGATTTTAAAAATTGGTGAAAAAAATTTAAATAAGAAAAATTGGTGAAAGAAATAAGAGTGATGCAAGCAATTCATGAAAAAAGAGTCAACAGCTTAGTAAAGGAGGCACCAAAAAAAAAGGAAGTTATACAACAATCCACTGAAGAAAACAACTCCTTACAAAGTAGAATTGGCCAACTGAAAATAGAAGTACAAAATCAAACAGAAAAAAATAATTCTTTATAAATAGAAGTGGACAAATGGAAGTTAGTGACCATGCAAAATCAAGAATCAAGCAAAATTTTAAAATAGAAGAAAATGTGAAATATCTCATTGGAAAAACAGCTGACCTGGAAAATAGATTCAGGAGAGATAATTAAAAATTAAGAATTATTGGACTACCTGAAAGCCATGATCGTAGAAAAAGCTTAATCCTCATCTTTCAAGAAATTATCAAGAAAAACTGACCTGATATCCTAGAACCAGAGGTTAAAATAGTAATTGAAAGAATCTACCACTCACTTCCTAAAAGGGATCCCAAAATGAAAACTCCTAAAAATATTATAGCCAAATCCCAGAACTCTCAAGTCAAGGAGAAAATATTATAAGCAGCCAAAAAGAAATAATTTTAAATATCAAGGACCACAGGCAGGATTACACAGGATTTAGCAGCTTCTATATTAAAGAATCAGGGCTTAGAATATGATATTCTGGTAGGCAAAAGAGCTTAGATTACAATCAAGAATCAAGTATCCAGAAAAACGAAGCATAATCTTTCAGGGAATGGATATTCAGTGAAATGGAGAAAAAACATTCCTTATGCAAAGCTCAGAAGTAAACAGAAATTTTAATTTTCAAATATGACTTAAGAGAAGCATACAAAAATAAATAGGAAAGAAAATATGTTATTCAACAAAGTTAAATTCTTTACATCCTTACATGAGAAGATGATACTTAGAACTCTTAAGAACTGTTTAACTTTTAGGACAGTTAGAAAAAATATGGACAGAAGATGTCACAGTTTAAGTTGATTTTGACAAAATGATATTAAAAAATCAATAAGTGGCAAAAATGATTGCTCTGAATAAAGAAGGAAGAGAGAAGTAGATTGGATTAAATTATCTCACATGAAGAGGTACAAATGGCCTATTACAGTGGAGGAAAAGATGAAGGGGGAGGGGAGTGAGCATTGCTTGAACCTTACTGTCATTAGAATTGACTGAAAAAGGGAATAACATACATAGTCAATTGGGTACAAAAATCTATCTTACCGTATAGGTAAGTAGGAGAGGAGGGGGACAAAAAAAGAGGAGGGGAAAAGTGATAGAAGTGAGGGCAAATTAAGAGAGGTAGTGGTATGTAGCATTACAAATTTTTTTTTAAAGTTATGTTGCAGATCACAAAATAAACAAGAAAGAAGTTAAAGGGGTAAATAGAATTTTAGAAAAGTTAGATATGGTAAACCAATGGGGAAAAGTGAATGAGAATAGGATAGATGGCTGTTAAGGACCATGCCTAGGTGAAGGGGCAGGCCAATTCTCCGAGATCCTCCACAGCTGTGAATCATAATGGACTGGGAATGAAATAAATTGGAGGCAAAGAGAAGAGAAGAAAAGTCAGAACATGCAACTGCCTCTCAGTAAAGAGGTCAGATAACAGCAACTGCCTCTCAGTCTCCTTATATCATCATCATCATCCTCTTACATGAAGAGATCCATTCTACAGGTCTAAGTTAGATCTCCAGCAGCCACTGGCAGGTGGCTCCCATATCACTACACATGGCCCCTACACAAAAATTGACTATGTATTAGGGCATAAAAACTTTACAATTAAATGTAGGAAGGCAGAAATGTTAAATGCATCCTTTTCAGATCCTGATGAAATTAAAATTACATTTAATAAAGGGGCATGGGAAGATATGTTAAACTAATTGGAGACAATCTAATTGTAAATAATGAATGGTTTAAACAACTAGAGGGCAGAGTGGAAATAAAATTTACCAGTCATCTTCTGAAAGAAACCCCCAAATGAAAACACCTAGAAATATTATAGCCAAAATCTGGAGTTTCCAGGTCAAAGAAAAAAAAATTATTGCAGGCAGTCAGAAAGAAAGAATTCTGGGACTGAAAACTACAATCAGAATCATACATGACTCAGCAGCCACTACTATAAAGGAGCAGTGAATTGGGAATCCAGTATCCCAAAAAGCAAAAGGCTTTAGTCAAGAATAATTTATCTAGCAAACCTAAGCATATTGCTGGAAGGTAGGAATGGGATGGAGCAAAAATGAATCTTTGATGAAATAGAGAACTTCTAAGCATTCCTAGTGAAAAAACCAGTATAGAAACTGTGATCTTCAAACCCAGGATTGAAGAAAAACATAATAAAGTACAAATAAATGAACAATAATGAAAGATTAAACAAAGATAAACTGCTTAATTCAAATAGGGAAAATACACATATCCCCATGGAATTTTATCATCATCAGAGGTCATAGAGAGAGTACAGTTGAACAAGACCTGGGAACAGTTCTGTTTATATGTTGATGATCTTAGAAAGTAAAAGAGGAAGGTGAAGGTGGGAGGAAGAAAGGAAAGTTGGGAAATTATCTCACATGATCAAGATCCACAAGTAGATACCTATACAAACAAGGAGGAGATAGAAGGGAGAATCCTCACTTTCAACCAAACTGATTAAATGAAAGAATACATACATACAGTTAGATGCAACAAACAAACAAACAAAACCTTTCATTAAACAGTGAAATTGGAGGGAGAATGGGGCAGTGGGAATTTGAGGGAGGACTAGGCTTAAGCAAAACAAACTCTAAGGATGCACAAAAATGTTTATCACTTTTTGAAGTGGCAAGGAATGGGGATCTGAGGGGATACCCATAAAAATGGATGAGAATGGATGAAAAAGTTATAGTTTATTAATATGAATTAATGCTGTTATGCTGATTTTTTCAGCATAATGACACGTGATTCCAGAGGACTAATAATAAAATGTACTACTTCATAACAGAGAGGTGAAGGATTCAGAATGTAAAATGAGACACATACTTTTTTGGACATGGTCAATGTGGATATTTATCTATGAAGGGTAGAAACCCAACTAAACCAGAATCCCCAAGACATCCAATTTAAGATGATGAACCAGGAAAGAGCATTCATTATACCTAAAAAAGTGATGAGTAGTATTAAAAACTATACTGGGATCAAAGAAGATGAGGTATTAGAAAAGACCATTCATTCTGGCTATTAAGAAATAATTGGTCCCTTTGGTCAGAGAAATTTCAATTGAATTATGATATTGCAAAAAAGTTTAAAAGAGAATCAGAGGAGAGAAAGTTGAAGATATGCTAGTAGGGATTGAGGGATCAAATGAGGGTTTTTGGTGTCTCAATTTCTCTGGCTTCACTTTCACACAGTGGCTATAAGTCCCCTTCATAGTTCTAGGAGTAAACACAATTCTTTTCTAATGGTATTGGTTTGGGCCCTCAGTGTGTTTTCCCTCAATGTTAGCTGCCAGTGATTAACACTACAAATCCATTAGCCAATTAACATCAATTAGTTTTTAAATTACCCAAGGGATTTTTGATTAGGTACTGCTGTCAATCATCTCATCAATAGCATAAAAGTAGTTAATACAATTTTATTATGCTCAGAGCAGTCTTCACTGACACAGAGTCAGTAAGCCCATATAACAACCTATATAAGTAAGATGGATGCAATGGAATTTCATATTTTGTAGAAGAGGTAGGTAAGGACTTTATAACAGAAAAAGAAAATAAAGATGTCTACATTAAGAAGTTCAGGGAACTAGTTAATCAAAACTAAAATTGAAGTTTATGTCCCAAACTTTCTTTTGCAGGCTCTAGCAAGATACATGATCTGTTTGCTGCAAACAGTTTTAAGAATCTTAAAATAAAATAGTAGTGATAAAAAGCATGAGCCAGAAATCATTTTTTTTTTTGCCAGAAATCATTTTATCATACTTCAGTGACACAGCAAAAACTAGTAAAAACATCTCCCTTCTAATATCTGAGGAGCATCTTATCACCTTCATCCTTGAAAATAATAATCTGATGGTGGCTTAGCTGTACCAGATCTAAAATTATAGAGCAGCAGTTACCAAAACTATTTGGTATTGGCTAAGGAATAGATTAGTTGATCAGTGGAATAGATTAGGTTCAAGGGATAAAATAGTCAACAAATATAGCAACCTAGTCTTTGACAAACCCAGAGATCCCAGCTTTTGGGATAAGAACTTACTGTTTGATAAAAATTGCTGGGAAAATTGGAAACTAATATGGCAGAAACTAGGCATTGATCCATGCTTAACGCCATACACCAAGATAAGGTCAAAATGGGTTCATGACCTAGGCATAAAGAATGAAATTATTAATAAATTAGAGGAACATAGGATAGTTTACCTCTCAGACCTGTGGAAGGGGAAGGTCTTTATGACCAAAGCAGAACTAGAGATCATTACTGATCACAAAATAGAAAATTTTGATTATACCAAACTGAAAAGTTTTTGTACAAACAAAACTAATGCAGACAAGATTAGAAGGGAAGCAATAAACTGGGAAAATATTTTTACAGTCAAAGGTTCTGATAAAGGCCTCATTTCCAAAATATATAGAGAATTAACTCTAATTTATAAAAAATCAAGCCATTCTCCAATTGAAAAATGGTCAAAGGATATGAACAGACAATTCTCAGATGAAGAAATTGAAACTATTTCTAGTCATATGAAAAGATGCTCCAAGTCATTATAATCAGAGAAATGCAAATTAAGACAACTCTAAGATACCACACACACCTGTCAGATTGGCTAAGATGACAGGAAAAATAATGATGATTGTTGAGGGATGTGGGAAAACTGGGACATTGATGCATTGTTGGTGAGTTGTGAACGAATCCAACCATTTTGGAGAGTAGTTTGAATATGCTCTAAAAAGTTATCAAACTGTGCATACCTTTGATCCAGCAGTGTTACTATGGGATTATATCCCAAAGATTATAAAGAAGGAAGACCTGTATGTGCACGAATTTGTGGCAGCCCTTTGTATGGCTAGAAACTGAAACTGAATGGATGTCCATCAGTTGGAGAATGGCTGAATAAATTTGTATAAAATTATGAATATTACTGTTCGAAGAAATGACCAACAGGATGATTTCAGAAAGGCCTGAAGACTTCAGACTGATGAAATAGGGAAATGGACAGGACCAGAGATCATTATATCTAATCAATATCTAGATGATGACCAGTTCTGATGGATCAGGCCATCTCAGCAATGAGATAACCAAATCATTTCTAATGGAGCAGTAATGAACTGAACTAGCTATACCAGAAAGATCTCTGGGAGATGACTAAAACCATTACATTGAATTCAATCCCTATATTTATGCACACATGCATTTTGATTTCTTCACAAGCTAATTGTCAATAATTCAGAGTCTGATTCTTTTGTACAGAAATAATTTTTGATCATATACTTATTGTGTATCTAAGTTATATTTTAATATTTAACATCTGGTCATCCTGCCATCTAGGGAGGGGAGTAAGAGTGAAAAATTGGAACAAGAGGTTTGGCAATTGTTAATGCTGTAAAGTTACCCATGTATATATCCTGTAAATAAAAGGCTATTAAAAAAAAGAAAGAAAGAAAGAAAGAAAATAATAATCTGAAACTTTCTACATGTTGTTGGTCCTTCCAAGTTCACTTCCAAATACAACATAGCTGCAGCACAAGTCTGTATCTCAGATTTGGGCTGGTTCTTAATGGTATCTTCTTGTACCTTAACCCTTGTACTAGACTGGCTGATTACAAAAACCCAGTATGGACTATGCTCCTGGATTTTGAGTGACTCACTGTCCTGACCTTACAAGGTTGTAACCCTATTTCATTTGTTCCTCCCCCCCCCCAAAAAAAAATAGTAAGAATAAACACAAAAAGAAGTGACTCATATTTAGGCAGCACAAGAAACAGCTCAAACAAACTCTCAAAAGCTGATTTAAAAAAAATGTTTTACACCCTAGATATTGGCAAATATTGACCAGGTCTTGATTCATTGTTTTGTTGATTATCTAGACTTAAGAAAGAGAAAAAATGTGCTGATTATAAATATGTGTACATTTTCCCCTCAAAAGCTAGTTATAAACATTTACTAGCACATTGCTGTCCATACTCCCAAGTCAAATGTCCTCATTGGCTGCATTTGTCTTAGTCTCTAGGATGTCAAATATTATAGTATGGAAAGGCAGTAAGAAGTTAGACTAAAAGTCAGGTTATTGACTAGTATCTTTGGAATTCACTAAAATCCCAGTTCTATAGTCAATGGGAGAGGATCCTTTTCATCATTTAGTTAGCAGAACAGGCTTGTTAGATAATATCTTCATGTGTTTCGTTATTCAAATTGTTATTACAATAGCTGAACACTCTATGAATTAGTACTCTATGAATACTAATAAAGATTGGGTTCATTAGCCAGTCCTCCAGTTATGTAACAATGGGGAACATATGTCCATGTTTGTAGGCAGAAAGCATTGATACAATAGATAAAAAGAAAATTGGAGAGAGTGAGAATCATAGATGGGACAGTCTGCTGCTGAAGAAGGGATGGCAAATAATGTAATTAGGTGAAATATTCATTACTAATTGATGAAGTAAACATTCTTAAATTCTAATCTAGATACTCAATCTCCACCCCAGATCTAAATTATGTGACTTTATGTAGGTAAAAGGTTATGAATTACAACATTAATAGATTAGATAACTAAATTTATTAATAATTTACTTTTATATGGCACTCTAGAGTTTGCAATTTAGTCTTCATGCATTATTTCATTTGAGCTTTGCAATATCTCTAAAGGTATTATCCACATTTTACAAAAGAAACTGAAGCTCAGAAAGTCTGTGTAACATAATTCAGTAAGAAATCAGAGCTTATCCAATCACACAGCCCGTAGGTATCAGACACTGATTTGATCACAGGTTTTCTTGATTCTGTGTATAATACTGACCACTACATTATAATGTATTAACTATATAACATCCCCATCTCCAATTTAACATTTAGTACTTCCTAAATCATTAAATTTGCTTTCTCCAGAGCATATATTTAGGTCCTTCTTTTGTGGGTAGAAAATTCTTACCAATCACTGAAATTAAAGATCACAGTTTTCTAATATTTTTCTTACACCAATACTTTAAAGCCTAGCCACTATACTCATTTTATTCTTCTACCTTGTCATTAGAGTAAATTTTAAAATGAAAGGAAGTTGTCAAGGGGCTAAAAAATTGAGGAGACCTGAAAGCTTCCAATAGCAATTTACTACTATATTTTTCCAGAATAGCTACTAGAAAGGAATTATACTGAGGATCTCACTTCCAACAGTTATTTAAAGCAAGAAGAGTTTGCACTGATCTAAAAAATTGAGCAATGCTTATATTTCTGCCAATGTTTATATTTCCACCATTGCTAAATGATTGCTGCTGCTTATGTTCAAAGCAGAGACTGGCTTCTAGGTGAGAGTCTTGAAGAGAATTTAAGTAGGTACTCTACAGGTTATCAGGGAAAATGAAGTGTTCCTTAAACAAATGGAAGAAGAATTTCATTATAAAAATAAAGGAGAAAAAATACTTGAAGAGGCCCAGGGGAATCTTAACTTGTGTCAGGAGATTGGGAGGTAGAAGAATGTCACATGAGAAGGAGAGGGAAGAAGGCTATTGAACACTTGTAGCTCTAAAACAAATTTTAAAACGTTTTTCCAAAAGAGAAGGGATCTGGATATTCTAGAAAGGAAGCATATATTTTTATGGTAACAAAAAACAAACAGAAGGAAGAAAAATGGGTTTCCATTAATAGAATAATCTCTGTTCAAACTGTGGTATTTAGAGGTAATAAAATGCTGTTGTGCTGGAAGATAGTAATAATATGAGGAATTCAATCAACCAGGAAAACTTATATGACCTGCTGATTCAGGGTGCAAAGTGATGACAAGAGAACAATATGCACAATGACCACAGAAGTGTGGAGGAAAAAAAAACATTAAAAAGTATCTAGTTGACTAATTTATAAGAAATCAAGCCATTCTCCAATTGATAAATGGTCAAAGGATATAAATAGACAATTTTCAGATGATGAAACTATTTCCACTCATATGAAAAGATGCTCCAAATCACTATTGATCAGAGAAATGCAAATTAAGACAATTCTGAGATACCACTATATACCTATCAGATTGGCTAAGATGACAGGAAAAAATAATGATGAATGTTGGAGGGGATGTGGGAAAATTGGGACACTGATGCATTGTTGGTGGAGTTGTGAACGAATCCAGCCATTCTGGAGAGCAATCTGGAATTGTGCCCCAAAAGTTATCAAACTGTGCATACCCTTTGATCCATACTACTGGGCTTATACTCCAAACAGATCATAAAGAAGGGAAAGGGACCTGTATGTGCCAAATGTTTGTGGCAGCCCTGTTTGTAGTGGCTAGAAACTGGAAAATGAATGGATGCTCATCAATTGGAGAATAGTTGGGTAAATTGTGGTATATGAATGTTATGGAATATTATTGTTCTGTAAGAAATGACCAGCAGGATGAATACAGAAAGGATTGGAGAGACTTACATGAACCGATGTTGAGTGAAATGAGCAGAACCAAGAGATAATTATATACTTCAACAACGATACTGTATGAGGATGTATTCTGATAGAAGTGGATTTCTTCAATAAAGAGATCTAACTCAGTTTCAATTGATCAATGATGGACAGAAGCAGCTTCACCCAAAGAAAGAACACTGGGAAATGAATGTAAACTGTTTGCATTTTTGTTTTTCTTCCCTGGTTATTTCTACCTTCTGAATCAAATTCTCTCTGTGCAACAAGAGAACTGTTCAGTTCTGCACACATATATTGTATCTAGGATATATTGTGACATATTTAACATGTATGGGACTGCTTGCCATCTGGGGAAGGGGGTGGAAGGAGGGAGGGGAAAAATCGGAACAGAAGTGAATGCAGGGGATAATGTTGTAAAAAAAATTACCCTGGCATGGGTTCTGTCAATAAAAAGTTATTTTAAAAAAAGGTATCTCAATTCAGATGATTAATGTAATGGTCAATCAATTATGATTCCAAAGAGAAGGTAATAAAACATACTTCTCTTTAAAAAGCAGTAATATACCACCTTTGCATAGTTATTTGTTGTCAAGCGTGAATAATGCATTGATTTGATTTGTTTTATTGATTTTCTTAGTTACAAGAAATATTTCTAATGATATATAGAGTTATGAATTATTGGGAAATGACTAATAGAAAAAAAGCTATATTCATATAAGGAAGTCCAAGTACCACATGAATTAAACATGATGGGGACACTGGAAGAGGGCAGAAAAAGAAGGGATATTATCACCAAAACTTACTATAGTCTACTTAGAACAGGGAGAAGAAATAGGAATTTAGGAAATAGATCAAAAACCTAAGACAGAAGCATAGGAAGAGTAATGGGAGAAATATCTGCACAAATAAGTGCTAGAGCCCTATCCCTGCCAAAGTAGAGAAACTAATTATTCCTTGACTTTTTTTTCCTATTGATAACATTCAAAAGGTGGCAGGATCAACAAAGGGATCCTAGATCTTATTATCACCAACAAAAGTTAATTGTAACCTGGGGTGGAAATGATCAGAATTTGGGGGGAACGACAACTTTATCTCAGAATTTGTGGTAAAGAAAGTCTTAGAATTGTCTAATATATACTCTGGATTTTAGGGAACTAGATTTCAAAGACTTCAGGAAATGGATTGGTAAGGAACCATGTTGTAACAAGAAGGTCAGTTCAGGAAGAATAAGAAGTTCTCAAAAATGAGATTCTAAAGACACAAATAGAAAAAGTTATGACAAGGAGGAAGAGCAAAGTTCTCCAAAGAGATAAATGTGAATGAGCTTGTCAAACAATTAATTTTTCTTATTAAAAATGTATAGAAGATAGAATAAAGACATATATAATGAATACAAAGGTATGGTATCAAATTTTCCATCCAAGACAATATATAACCAAATCTAGCTTCCCTAAGAAATTCCCCATCAGACATTGAAAAGGCATCAAATAAAACATCAGTAGCACCAAAGGTAAATATCATTGAATTCCATACAATCCAGTACTCTGAGCAGGAATGTACCAAGGAAGACCTTCATTGCCCATCACCCAGCTCTAGGTCACAATTGCAGGCAGAGAGGAGCATCTTTGGTTGAAAGGGAATGAGGGCCTTACTGGTATAGAGGTCACAGTTCTAGGGAGGAGAGGATTTGCCATCATGAGAGAACAGGGACAGAGTACAGATCAAGAGATCAATGACCACACCTTTTCCTGATTAACACCTGGAAGCAATGAAAAGTTATAGACTTCTAGCAATATGAAAACAGCAGGGCAAAAAAAGTTTTAATTTCAAAACAGTCACCACAATCCCTACTAACCAAAGGTAATCAGAGTCCAATTTTTACATAAAGTACAAAGTCAAGAATTAGACTAGAGAAATGAACAAACAAAAAAGAACCTGATTATAAAAGCTACAATGGTGAAAGCTCAAGATACAAATACAGAAGAAGCATTATATGTGAGAACAACCTCAAAATCTGAAATGGTTTTAGAAGAAATGTGTTTGTTGAGGTTGTTTGATAGAAGAGAGTGAGCCAGAAAAGTATAACTCTGTCTCCCATAGGCTCTGAAAGGTTTACATTATATAGGATTTAGAGAAGGGTACCTACACAGAAACCATATGTATGCAATTTAGTAATTTTGAAGAGATGTAAACTTGAAAGCAAGGTAGATTTAGATGGAGATCATTAAATGTTAACATTCAGTAAAATTTGAATGAAACCAAACACAATAAACCCAAAATACAAACATGGATTGACCCAAAGCAAGAATGTTTAGAATGGATTTAGGACCTGGGGGAAGATGTACAGCAACTAACATTGATTGCATCTACATTCTTTTTTTTTTTTCCTTTTTTGCTGAGGCAATTAGGGATAAGTGACTTGCCCAGGGGTCACACAGCTAGGAAGTGTTAAGTGTCTGAGATCACATTTGAACTCAAGTCCTCATAACTTCAGGGCTGGTGCTCTATCCATTATACCAACTAGCTGCCCCTATTGCATCTAAATTCTTAAGGGATTCCTAGAACATAGAAAATACTCAATAAATGTTTGTTTTATTGAGATTAATTTGGATTTCTTCTATATATACAAACTATTTACTTAGATCTTTTCATAAACTATACATTATATTTACTGTTACATGGATAATATAACCTATAATGTTCTACAGTGTATAAATGTACAGCATTTATACTCTTTATGTACTGTGTGATGAAATATGTATTGATTAAATTTAATACTAAGTATTTAAGATGATATATAAACCATTTTTGGTTTTCTTTGCTAAAAATCCCCAAAACAAATAAATAAATGGTTAAGGAAGAAGTAAAATAAATTACAAAAGAAAAAATAAAATTACATTAGAGGCCTTACCTCCTGTTCTCTATAACTGTGCTATGCTAGAAACATGTTATGCTAATCCTTTTCAAAGCTAGATAAATCTAAATATAAAACAAGTAAAAAAGAAGTTAAAGTAATGAATAGAATTTTATTTATTTATTTATTTTGGCTGAGGCAATCGGGGTTAATTAACTTATATCCAGGGTCATACAGCTAGGAAGTATTAAGTGTCTGAGGTCAGATTAGAACTTCTGACTTCAGGGCTGGTACTCTATTCACTGGGCTACCTATCTGCCCCAATGAATAGAATCTTAGAAAAATTAGATATATAATAGATCTCTGGAAAAATTAAATGGGCATAGAAAGAAGTATGCTCTTTTTCCTCAGCTGTAAATGGTACCATCACAAAAAATGCGCTGTGCATTATGGCTTAAAAAAAAACTCACAAATGCAGAAAAGCATAAATTTTAATTGCACCCTGTAGGGACCATAATGCAATTTTAAAAAATAAATTCAATCAATAGGTTTAGAAGCAAAGTTTAAAAATTAATTGGAAATGAAATAATCCTAAAGAATGCATGGTCAAAGAACAAATCATAGAATCAATAATTCCATTAAAAATAATGTCAATAATGAGACAACATACACAATTTTATGGGATTCCACCGAAGAAGTACATAGGGGGAAATTATATCTCTAAACATATCAATAAAAGTAAGATAGAGCAGATTGTGTGTGCAACTAAAAAAATTAGGAAAAACTTAAAAATCTCTATTAAACATCAAATAAAAATCCTAAGGATTACAGAAGAATGGAATAAAACTGAGTTTAAAAAATAACTAATAAATAAAACTAGGAATTAGTTTAATGAAAAACAATAAATATATAAATCATTGGTTTTATTAAAGAAAACCAAATTACCACCATCAAAAAAAATGAAAAAGGTAAATGCACAACCAATGAAGAGGGAATTAAATCATTTAATTATCTTTCAATAAAACTGATAATTCTAATGAAAAAGATGAATAATTACAAAAATATGAATTGTCCAGATTAGCAGATAAAATAGAATACTTAAATAACCTTTAACTCACTGAGGGGAAAAATCCTCAGTTCCAGATATATTTACAAGCAAATTCTATCAAACATTTAAGGAGTTTAAGCATCCTACCCAGGGTCACATAGCTAATTTAAGGCAGAGGTAATACTTGAAACTGGGTCTTCTTGCTTCTGAGATCAACTCTATATCAAAGAGAATTGATACTAAATATAAATAGGTAGATACTAAGAAAGCACTTGCCTTTCTTAGACAAGTTGCTTAACCTTTCAGGAGAGTCAGTTTTCTCCTCTGTTAAATAAGGGAATTAGAGTAGATGTTCTCTCAGGTCCCTTCTCACCTTAAAATCTATTAGTTCAAGTCCCAAGGCTCAGATGAACTATATTCTTTGGTATCAAAAATACTGGTAAGTAGTTGCTGAGCTAGTTTAAAATATCTGGAAAATAGATATGATGCCACAGGTTTTGAGAAAGGAAAATGTTCTTTTTGTCAAAAAAGGAAAAAAAAAAGGTTATGGAGATTGCATACCAGAAAACTTAACTTGAATTTCTGACAAAATTCTAGAAGTTTTTATTTAAAACATGATTAATGACATTTATGGTTTTATCAAGAACAGTTCATGTTTCCCTGCAAGACCAGCATTTTCTTGACTAAATATAAATGAATTTCCTAACTTCCTTGACTTCCTTATCCCATGCAACTTGATTGGCCTCAGCTTTTCTGCTGCAGCTTTCTGGTGAAAAGTCCCAGACAAGTCTAATAGTTGGGTACCTCTCAGACTTTGTAGTTACCTAAAACCATACCAGATGACATATTGATCAGATACATTTCCAGATGTATCCAAAAGAGACTACGTTCAAAGAAACTAAGTTCCATTGGATCCTTGCTATGTATGAACAAAATAAATCTCCTTTGTATAATTACTCATAAGTGCCTTATTTCATTCCAACATCAAACTTGAACTGAGAATGTTGGCTTTAGAGCCACACCTATAACATTCCCCAAAAAATAAGTAGTCAAAAATTATGAATAAAATTTTTTCCAAAGAAATTTAAATGATCAAAAACATGTGGACAAATTGTTAAAAAATAAAAGAAATGAAAGTTAAAACATCTCTCAGATTTTACCTCATGCTTAACAAATTGATTGAGATAATAGGAAATAGCTGATTTTAAGAGTGTTATAGGAAAACAGGCACATTAATATACTCTTAAGGGAGCTGTGAATTGGTCCAACTATCTGGAAAATTATTTGAAAACCTCCTAAAAAAATCACTAAATTGTTCATACTTGACCTAGAAATGTCTTACCCAATACTTAGCATAGTGCTTGGCACATTTAGGTGTGCTTATCAATCAAAATCTTATTATCAGGCATGTGGATATCACTAATATTTATGTAATATTTTAAGATTTGTAGTATACAGTGCTTTATTTCTTCTCAATAACCCTGTGAAATATGTTATTATTTTAGTTAACTTAGCTATTATTATTCTGCGTTATAAACAAGAAAAATAAAACTAAAAGTGTTACTTATACAGCTAATGTCTGAGACAAGAATTGAATTCAGATTTCCCTGACTATAGTCCCGCATTCTATCCCTCATCTTTACCAAGTTGGTCAATGACAGAAAAGGTCTTATAAATAACAAAGTACCTATCACAATATATATTATGGTAGTAAACAACTGGAAATAAGTTGGATTACCCAATAATATAATATATATTTAAATAAAGGAAAACAACATTAAAAGATACTAGAACTCATACAAATGAAATTTATAATCTTGACTCCTAAGAACCAATGATGAAACATGTTTCTTCTCAATAGAGAGGTGGTGAATTGCAGATCTAGAATGTGGCATGATATATGGTCACTGCATGTTTCTTTATTTTACTATACTTTTTTTCAAGAAAGAGGGGAAAAATACTGGGAAAGTACAGTAATATGAGAAATTTTTAAGTGATATACCAGATTAACTTCATTTCTTTTCTTGATAGGGCTACTATACTACTAGATCAAAGGAATCCCATAAATACATATTTAGTTTAAATATTAGTAAAGAATATGGCAAAGTTTAAAATGCTTTTCTTGTGGAACAGATGTAGAAATGTAAGTCCAGACAATAGTACAGTTAAATAAGTTTGGAATTGATTATGAAGGAGTATTCATTAATGGTTAAATGCCACATTGGTAAGAAGCCCCAGGGATTTGTACTTGATCTTATACTGTTTAACATTTTTATCTATTTAACTTCCATAAAGGTACAGAAGGCATACTTATCATATTTTCAGATAGCACAAAGCTTAGAAACAAAGTTTATACCATAAACTTTACCAGAAAGGTAAAATTCAAAAATATCTTGACATACTAGTCTACTGAGCCAAACAATCCAACAATGTTTACCACTGAGTCTGGGTTTTCATTGGTATGACAAGTTATCTGGAAACTCTAGTCTTAGAAAGTTGTTTAGGGCCCTGATAAGTTCAGTGATTTGCTTGTGACTATATAGTCAGTATATGTTAGAGGCAGGGCTTGAATTAGGCATCCTGAATTCAAATTTAATCCTCTCTCCATTTTGCCATACTTTCTGTATATTGTATTCTGATGCAATTTAATAGGGTTACATTTGTAGGGTGTTTTTTTTATTTGTTTCACAAATGCAAGATGATAGAAAAATAATACCAAAAATCATCTGCAAAATAGATGAAAACATTTTTAAAATTTTTTTTACTTTATTAAAGCTTTTTATTTACCAAACATATGCATGAATAATTTTTCAACATTGATCCTTGCAAAACTTTCTGTTCCAAATTATCTCCCTCTTCCCCCTATCCCTTCCCCTAGTTGGCAGGTAATCCAATACATGTTAAATATGTTAAAATATATGTTAAATCCAATATATGTATACATATTTATACAGTTATCTTGTTGCACAAGAAAAATCAGATCAAGAAGGAAAAAAAAACTGAGAAAGAAAACAAAATGCAAGCAAACAACAACAGAGAGATTGAGAATGCTATGTTGTGGTCCACACTCAGTTCCCACAGGCCTCTCTCTGGGTGTAAATGGCTCTCTTCATCATTGAACAATTGGAACTGACCTGAATCATCTCATTGTTGAAGAGAGCCATGTCTATCAGAATTGATCATCCTATAGTGTTGTTATTGCCCTGTATAATGATCTCCTGGTTCTGCTCATTTCATTTAGCATTGGTTCATGTAAGTCTCTCCAGGCCCCTCTGAAATCATCTTGCTGGTCATTTATTATGGAACAATAATATTCCATAACATTCATATACTGTAACTTATTCAGCCATTCTCCAGCTGATGGGCATCCACTCAGTTTCCAGTTTCTTGAAATTACAAAAAGGACTGCCACAAACATTTTTTGCACACATGGGTCCCATTTCTTCCTTTAAGCTCTCTTTGGTATATAAGCCCAGTAGAAACATTGCTGGAGAGGGTATGCACAGTTTCATAACTTTTTGAGCATAGTTCCAAATTGCTCTCCAAAATGGTTGGATCCGTTCACAGTTCCACCAACAATGTATCAGTGTCTCAGTTTTCCCACATCCCCTCCAACATTTATCATTATCTTTTCCTGTCATTTTAACCAATCTGATAGGTCAGTGGTATTTCAAAGTTGTCTTAATTTGCATTTCTCTGATCAATAGTGATTTGGAGCATGATGAAGAAATATTTTAATGTATTGCAAGCTTAGAATGAATAAACGATATGACATGGCAGCCAAAAATGTTAAGAAAATCCTAGACTGCATTCAACAAGACAGCATTTCCAAGAAGAGAGATATAATAGTCTCACTATATACCTGATCATATCACATTTGAAGTATTGTATTCAATTCTGGACCTGAACAAAAACTCATTCTCTCCCTTTCCTAACTTAGGAAGGAAGGAAGAAGGAAAGAAGGAAGGAAAAGAAGAAGAAGGAAAGAAGAGAAGGAAAAGGGAGGGAAGAAAAAAAGGAAGAAAAGGAAAGAGGGAGAGGAAAGGGGAAGGAACGAAGACAAGCATTAAAAAGAAGGGAGGAAGGAATAAAATAAGGAAGAAGGGAAGGAGTAAAGGAGGATAAAGAGAAGGAAGGAAAGGAGTGAAGAAGGAAGGGAGGAAGAGAGGGAGGGAGGAAAGGAAGGAGAGAGAAAAGGGAAGGAGGAAAAAAAAAGGATGGAGGAAGGAAGCCCTTATAATAAAAAGAAGAGTCAAGCAAAATAAACTCTCACATTGTCCATGTCCAAAATACATGTTTCTCAATCTATATTTTGAATGTACTCTGTCAGGTGGTAACATGCTTCATTATGAGTCCTCAAGAATCATGGTTTCTCACTGTACTGATCAAAATTCTTAAGTATTTCAAAATTATTTGTCTTTCCAAAAACAATATTATCACATACATTTTGTTTTTCATTCTGTTCATTTCAATCAGCATCAGTTCATTTAAGTCTTCCCATATTTCTTCATCATTTCTTATCACATAATACATTCTTATACTATAATATATTTAACAATTCCCCAATTGATGGGTACCTCTACCACAAAAAGATATGCATTAAATATTTTTATATGTATAATCCCTTTTCTCTTTCTTTAATCTCTTTAGGGTATAAGCTTAATAGTAGTATTATTAGGTCAACGGATATATTGAATTTAGTAAATTTAGTTCATAGTTCTAAATTACTTTCTAAAATAGCTGGACCAATTAGCAACTCTACAAACAGTGCATCAATGTACCTGTTTTCCCATAGCCCCTCCAACATTCATTATGTTGGGCTTTTGTCATCTTTGTCAATGTGATGTGTGTGAACTAGAATCTCAATATTGCTTCTCTAGTTATTAGTCAGAGTAGTTCTTCATATGGCTATTGGTAAGTTGGATTTCTTCCAAAAACTGCCTGTTCATTTCCTTTGATTACTTATGATGTGAGGAATTACTCCTTGTTCTTATATATTTTAATCATTTCCTCTTATATCTTGGAAATGAGATCTTTAACACAGAAATTTGCTGTAAAGATTTTTCCCAAGTACCTATTGCTCTTTTAATTTTAGCTACTTTGATTTTTTTTTGTAAAAACTTTATAATTTTATGTAATCAAAAATGTCCATTTATCTTCTGTGATTTTTTGTTTAGTTATGAACTCTTTCCCTATCCATAGTTCTGAAAAATATTTTTTTAACTTTCTCTAATTTGTTTGATGTGACCTTTTAAGTCTAGGTTATGTATTAATTTGGAGCATGTCTTGGTATATGGTGTCTTAGACTGCTCTATAGCTAGTTTTTATAAGATTGCTTTCTAGCTTTTTTTGGTAGACTTGAGTTTCTACTAAATAGCTGGAAATTTTGGGTTTAGACCATTATGATGTATTATATACTAAAACAAACCAAGCTCTATTTTCTTCTAATCAATTCTAAATTGTTTTGATAATTATTGCTTTGTAGTATGGTTTGAGATCTGGTGCAAGTTGACTTCTTATAGGTGGGAAAACTGAAGCAGAAAGGTTAAGTGACTTGCTCAGGTTCACACAGCTAGTAAGTATCTGAAATCAGATTTGAACTTAGGATGAAAAGTCTTCTTGATTTTAAATGTGGCACTCTATGCCACCTACCTGCTTTCCTAATATT
The DNA here is from genome assembly GCF_902635505.1 of Sarcophilus harrisii. NCBI lineage: Eukaryota > Metazoa > Chordata > Mammalia > Dasyuromorphia > Dasyuridae > Sarcophilus > Sarcophilus harrisii. Next base: position 149,709,660 of record NC_045431.1, read on the forward strand.
GAACCAACCCTACCTTCTTAATATAATTCCAATTAAATACCAATGTATAGACATTCTGATTGGTTGCTGCAACCTCTTTGCTTATATTTTACTTAAATTTTTTTCATCAGTGAGCAGAACTAGGAGAATGTTATTCTCAGTAACAGCAAGATTATGTGATGATAACTGTAACAGAGTTGGCTCTTCTCAGCAATATTTCAAGGCAATTTCAATAGACTTCAGACGGAAAATGCCATCAGAATCTAGAAAGAGAACTATGGAGACTGACTGAATGTGGATCAAAGCATAGTATTTTCAACTTTTTTTGTTTGTTTGATTTTTCTTTTTCATAGTTTTTTTTTCCCTTTTGGTCTGATTTTTCTTGCACAAACCTGACAAATATAGAAATATGTTTTGTTTTGTTTTTTAAATTGCACATATTTAACCTATATCAGATTGCTTGCTGTGTTGGGGAAGTGAAAGATGGGGGATGGAGGAAGAAAAATTTGGAACACAAAGTCTTACAAAAATGAATGTTGAAAACTATCTTTACATGTATTTGGAAAAATAAAATACTATTGAGAAAAAATAAAATAAAATGTTTTCATCAATATTCATTAAAGATACTGACTTTTCTGGTGTCCATATCAAATCTATATTTTTATCATAGAGGAAATTTTATAGGATCTTTTTATTTCCTTATTTTTTTCTCACACAGTTAATACTATATTAGAATTTGTATATTCATGTGGCACTATGATTTTTTCCCCTTTAGGAGTTCGTTTCTAATTTATTAAATTTGTTTTTCTGAGATATGGCTATTTAAGTCTTTTATTTATTTTTCTGTTATTATAGAGATTGTATGTTTTTATAATTATTTGTTCACTTAGTCTCTAATATCAAACTATAGTTGGCATAATAACATAAATACTATCAACCCTAATGGAATGATTAAAGATAAAATGGGAAAATAGTTGCCCACACTTTAAAAAAATCCATAATGTCCCTTTAAACATTTAAAATGTTATACACTTGCTTCTATGCAAGGCACTATGTTAGGTATCAAAGCTATGAAGATGAAAATGAGACCTTATACTCAAGGACTAGGAATATAAAGAGAGGCACAGGCTCAGAGATAAGCATGGTGTAAATTAAAGAGTAATGGGAGGAAAGGAGTATATACCCAGAAGACAGTGGAAATTTAATAAATGTTTATTGAGTTGACTCAATGTTAAGATATAAGGTATGACTATTAGTGACTAAGACAGCACACAAATTATGGGATGGGAGGAGATTGATGATGACCTGTTCATCAATATTCAGAAGAGATACATCGATGATCAAATATGAAGGCAGGACATGGTATGGAGGGAAAAAAAACAGAGTTAGTATTCAAAAGAAAAAAAATAACCTGGAAGACAATAGCTGATAGTGACAAGAACATGAGAAGGTAAATATAATTGAATGGCATGAATTTCAGAGCAGGAGAAGTCACTAAGTAAGATGACAGAGAGAGAGTCTGGAAGTGATAATGGAGAGCAAAGAATAAGCCAAATGCTATTTATTTTGGAGCAGTAAATAAGAGGATCATGGGAGCAGCCAACTCTAAAAAGAATGGTTACATATCATGGAGAGAAAATCAGAGTCTTGTGAGCTGAAGAAAATGTAATGAGTATATCAAGACAATACATTAAATAAAGGGGGATTTTTAAAAAAGAATTTGAATAAAAATTCCACAAGACACAATGGAAATCAAAGGAGGATAGGGACTGACCCTGTTGTTTTCTGGGAAGAATACTCTATAGGGAGTAATAACTATTTCTTAAGTATATTATAAAGAAAATACTCATTCTCATCTGGATTGAACTAGATAGTCTCTAACATTCCTTTACTATGACACCCTGAGTTCTGTGCATAGAGAGGTAGAGGTCAGAGATAGGTAAGAGGGCAGGAAGAGATAATGAAAGCAGGCCAAAAAAATGGTGTTTGAGGATTTTTGTTTGGCCTTCCCAGACAAGGCCAGACAATGAGTTAATGATAAGAGCAAAATATGGCAGTTTGCTAGCTAGGGATTATTATCAAGTTTAACAGGTAGATTGTGTTGTGACAATATCCTTACAATCATCTTTTTGTTATCCCTGAAAGTCTACTCCCAATTCAGGTTCAGTTACTCTTATCTCATCTCTCACTGACTGGAAATCCTTTATTTAGATTCGGCCATTTTAAAAGCCTCAAAAGCAGAAACCTGTAAATATAGTAGACTAAAAAATAGACTATTACATAACATTTTTGAAACTTTTTATAGAAAAAATAGTGTGATTAGAATATGAATGGAAACTATAAAATGGGGTAAAATCTTTGTACCAGATGAAAAGTCTGATCTGATGAAATTACATATCAGATTAAAAACCAACATATACTAGAAACTTGACACAAATAGGTAAGACTAGGTTATTCCCATGAGATAGAGTATATGAACAAATAGTTTTTAAAAAAAGAATTTCAAGCCATCAACAAAGACATAAAGCAAATTACAAATAAATAAAGGAAATGAGAACTAATTTATTCATAAAAAAAAATTGCCTGGGAGGGCCTCAAAGCTTCTTTTCAGCCTCTTGCTGGGGAATGGTATTGTGAAGGTTAACTTTGTTTCTAGTTTGCTGCTTCTCTTTCCTCCTTCCTGATTAGGTAATTCAGAATACAGTATCTCTTCAACTCTACCGACCTATTCTATAGATAGTAGAGCAGTCTTCCATTACTATCAATTATATTGTCTCTTTGTCCCACTTGGTAAAGGTCTCTAAATTTTGACTGGAATATGCATCCAGCCCCCTGTGTATTGCTTACTGCAGGCATGGTGGCTAAACAGTGAGACTGTCCCTGCTAGCAACTATTCTCCTCTTCCCCTTTTGAGCATCAATAAGGTTTATGAAAATTATCTCTGTGTAGGATAATACTTTTCATCTGGTCTCCCTTGTATTACAGAATAAGAAAGGAACGGGTGGGGTAAGGGGAAAGTCGTAAGGGTAGGGAGAAGTTTTGTATAAAGTTTTTCTAATTGAGATCTCTATCTAAGACGTGTAAGAAATTGATACAAATATATAAGAATAAAACCCATTCACAAATAGAAAATGATCACGAGACTATGAACAAGGAAAAAATAGAAGCTATCACTAGCTATATGAAAAATGCTCCAGATCACTAATAAGTAGAGAAATGCAAATGAAAACAAGGGCTCTACCTCTCACCCTACAGAAAGTAAACATGATGCAACAGGTAAATAATTGGTTTGTGGGAGCCGTAAGAGGATAAACATTAATGGAGTTATGAATTGATTCACTCATTCTAAAAAGCAATTTGGAATTAAACCCATAAGTCAATCAACTATGTATATCCTTTGACTCAGAAATGGTCTTACTATACCCAAAGATGATCAAAAAAGGGGAAAAGGATCTGTATAAAAATTTGTAATATAAAATATTACATATTTTATATTATAAATTTATATTACAAAATAACAACATCCCATTACGACTTGTATGAGGTGATCTAGGCAGAATGGGAGTGGGGGGTGGGGAAGAGACAAGGTAGTAAACAAAATGACAAAAAGTATAGAAAAGAAAAATAAATTAGTGAAAGGTCTTAAAAAGTCACACACAAAAAAGCTCAGAAGATGGCAAATATGGCACAGTGTTGGAAACTGTGCTAAATACTTTTATAAAAACTGTACATAGGAGAGATCCATTATAATATATGCAATTCTCTTTCTGTTGTTTTTGTAAAGCTAGTTACCTAACCTATTTTAACATCAGTTTTTTCATCTGTAAAATGGAGGAACTGGATTTGATGGTCCCTTCCAGCTCTAAATCTGTGGTGTTTGTTTATTTTTGTCAAGTTCAAGATAATAAAAAAAAATTTAATCACTAGTAATCAAAAATTTTAAATCATTAATAATAGAAAAAGTTGAAACTAAACTCACTTTGAAGTTTCACTTCAAGCATATAAAATTGACAATGATGCTGCTGGAGGAACAATGGAAAAAGAAATAGAATTATGTGAGAAAAACCATCAAATTGATTCAGCAGTTCTCTTTGCTAAAATTTACTAAAGTGGTCAAAGACAGACAAAAATATATATTAAAATATTCAGAGACAAAGCAATAACAACAAAATGGGTTTCTATAAACTGAGAAATTACTAAACAACTTGTGTAATAGAACATTATTTTACTGTAAGAAATTACTAAAATGGGGAAGTCAGATAAATATGCAAAGATTTATGTAAATTTAAGAACAAAGAAAATGATACAGAAGAGCAACTTATACTATAATCATTAAAATATAAATGATATGCAGTAATACCTCTCTGTCTCACTTACACTTAATTCACTTGCAAGTCAAGGCATTATCCTCCTGATGTCATTGATCCTCTTCAAGAATGAAGGACAAAGGGGCAGCTAGGTGGTACAGTGGATAGAGAACCAGCCCTGAAGTCAGAAGATCCTAAGTTCAAATCTGATCTCAGACACTTAGTATTTCCTAGCTGTACAACTCTGGGCAAGCCCCTTAACCCCAATTGCCTCAAAAGAAAAAAGAAAAAAAAGGACAAACAATAAACTACAAGTGAGATAAATCAGGCAGACTGTATATGACCCTAAAAGAAATAGTGGTATCAGGGATGGAAATTCTTGATTCTCCATGAAATCATATTTAAGTCCTTCCTATATATTTATCTACTTAAATAAAACTGTTTTATGTATTGAAATCTTGTAGAGACAATATCTAAGTAATTGAAGAGTTCCCAAAGTGTACCTAGATCTTTCATAACAGGAGAAAACCTCTTCTGTAAAAGTCTTACAGGAAGAAAAAGATAAGTCAAATATTTTTATCTTAAATTGCTAAGAAAATAAATGTTTGTTGAAGTACTTTCAGTTGTATAGTGTTCTTTTTAAACAAATCATCACCACCTACCATAAGTTGGGCAATGAGTATTTTGTTCATTTTTTTCTTATAAAAAAAAAGAACTTTACTTGCATTCAAAATAAAAAAATAAAATAAACTGTGGGACTAGTTACTAGTAAAAAATAGACTTTAAAGAATTGTACCTCATTTGTCAAATTCAGAAAGGAAATAAAAGAAATATTAGATATGCTCATGAAATAAGCCAACATTATTGCTGTATAACCTTGAAAGTCATTTCCATTCTTCAAATATGCCTTTTTGATGAGTATATAAAGCTTCTTAGAAACCTAAAGTAGGATAGAGAATTATGTACAGAGCTGAAATTTAATGTTATCTCTAACCTTTAGCCTGATTATTTTTTTAGTCCTTATTTTATTCCAATTTTTATTTTTAAAAACCTTTATGAGTCATAGATAGAATCAAATATCCTATATTACCTTAGAAAGGGACCTTAAAGATCATTTATAACAAGAATTAGCAAGATATTACTTTATGCCTAGTCTCTCCAAAACAAGAAGTGTTATAAAAATAAACAAGGTTCCTAGACAACCTGAAATACAAAGAATCATTGATTACATAATTGGATTCTGAAGAGCTCAATAAATAAAATATAATCATTTAGTGAGAGTTAAATGAGTTATAAATCTAATTAAGAACCTGAGAAAATTTTGTCAGTCATGAAAAAAAATTTTGTCACTAATCAAAAAAAAAAAAAAAATTAGCATTTAAAGTAATGCTTTCACAAATTCTAATCCTTGGATTATATTCCTTATAGGCACCAAATGTTGAAATAACTATATGCCTGACAAGGGAACAAGGGAGGTTTTGTCACAGGATTTCATTGCTGCTTTCCTCTCATTACCATTATTTTACCATGTGATAGAGCAAAGATTAGAGCTTTACAATCATTTATTTTTCCTAGCAGATAGCAGGGAGGTCAGAGATTCCATAGAATGGAGATAGCTTTACAGATGCAACTAAAGTAGACAATGACAATGTCATATCTGAGAGCACCAAGAAACCTGGGTAGACTCCTTTTATCAATATATCTTCCCACATATTGTCAGTGAACATTCATCCAAAATCTGAGTAATTATGGAATGTGAAGATTCTGTCAATGAGTATTCCATCAAATATCTTTGGCTAGGAGCCAGATAAAAAGCAATATACAAAGAGCCTTCATGGTAATCCAATGAAAAGCTGCAGAGAAGGTAAGAAGAAGCTGGCAGACTGGACAATCCAACAGAGAGACTAAAATAAACATGGCTTTGTCTACTCAGATACTGAGGAGAAACTAATCTTTCTTTGTGCAGCAAAAATTTGTGTCTCACAGTCTCTCGCTATCTGTCTGAAGTTCACAGTCAACCTAGATGTACTTAAGCCACTCTTGCCTCACCTAAAAATTTTTGATTATCAACTGAGGGAAGCACTGTGGTTAAGACAGACAAGATTAAATCCAGCCATTCTGGAGAGCAGTCTGGAACTATGCTCAAAAAGTTATCAAACTGTGCAGACCCTTTGATCCAGCAGTGTTACTACTGGGCTTATATCCCAAAGAGATCATAAAGATGGGAAAGGGACCTATATGTGCACAAATGTTTGTGGCAGGTCTCTTTGTAGTGGCCAGAAACTGGAAACTGAGGGGATGCCCATCAATTGGAGAATGGCTGAATAAATTGTGGTATATGAATATTATGGAATATTATTGTTCTGTAAGAAATGACCAGCAGGATTGTTAAAATCGTGTATTTTAAGATCAGCACGAGACAGGAATTCAGGTTAGGGGAAAATCGTCAGTCTTTATTCTCAGTGAAGAAGGATCGGAGGTGGAAGAGAATCGGCGATAGCAATGTGTGCAACTGAGTCAAGAAGCTAGCTCGACCAGCAGCCACACAACCAGCAGCTCGGAGTATAGAACCCAGCCCAATCTCTCCCCACTTGTCTTCCTCGCTCTCTCTCTGCCTCCACCCACCAAAATCGTCATTTCCTATACAACACATCAGGACTTGCAAGGAGAGTGGGCAGGGACCATTCTTAATCCAATCATGTATATTAATAGAGTATAGCCCAATTACTATCTAGCCTCATGTACTTGGGACCTCAGTGCATCAGCTCAAACCTCAGCCCATTACACAGGATGATTTCAGAAAGGCCTGGAGAGACTTACACGAACTGATGCTGAGTGAAATGAGCAAGACCAGGAGATCATTATATACTTCAACAACAATACCATATGATAATCAAGTCTGATGGATGTGGCCCTCTTCAACAATGAGATGAACCAAATCAGTTCCAATAGAACAGTAATGAATTGAACCAGCTACATCCAGCGAAAGAACTCTGGAAAATTAGTGTGAACCACTACATAGCATTCCCAATCTCTATTTTTGTCCACCTGCATTTTTTATTTCCTTCACAGGTTAATTGTACACTATTTCAAAGTCTGATTCTTTTTGTGCAGCAAAATAACTGTATGGACATGTATACATATATTGTATTTAACATATACTTTAACATATTTAACATGTATTAGATAACCTGCCATCTCGGGGGAGGGGGTGGAGGGAAGGAGGGAAAAATTGGAACAAAAGATTTCCAATTGTCAATGCTGAAAAATTACCCATGCATATATCTTGTAAATAAAAAGCTATAATAATAAAAAAAAAAGACACACAAAAGATCATAGAATATCCCATCTCTTCCACTTTTACTCTAGCACTGATCTAGGGCAGCTAAGTTGCACAGTGGATAATACACTGGATCTGAAATCAGGAAGAACTCAGTTCAAATTTGACTTTACTAGCTGTACAATCCTGGTCAAGTCACTTAATATTTGTCTGCTACAGTTTCCTCATTTGTAAAATGAGAATAATAGCATTTATCTCACAGATAAAATGAGAAATTTGTAAAGAGATTTGCAAATCTTACCATACTATATCAATGCTAGATATTATCATAAGCATTATCATCATCATTATTATCTTTAAAGGCACCAGATTGCATAATTACCTATAAATCCAAAGAGAAACATCAACAAATTATTTCATCCAACTCAGGACTTTCCTGTCTCCAAAGTCATCACTCCAATCTTTTACACTGAGGTACATCACTATTAAGGGTCACAAGAAGAATTAAATTAGAGGGATTAAAGCAGTTTTGTATTTTGTTTTTGTTTTCTGTATTGATGACCTTAAGAGAAGGAGAATATATGAAAGAAGAAAAAATGAAAAAAAAAGGTGGATATTGCTGTTTTCCATACTCTTATCTCTCTCCTCATAGTGCCTTCTTTCTAATGGAGAGTTTTTTTCTTTAGCTAAATGATTAGTCTAACTATGCTCTCTCTCAGTTCTATTTCATATTTGCCACTTCTGGTATCTATTGCACTGCTTTACTTCATTTTGTCTGTAACCTCTTCCCCTAAAGAAATCTACCTTTTGCCAAAAAGAATGGTCATTCATGTTTTTCATAATTCAGTATACAAAGATTTATATCTTTATATAATTTATAAAATTATATTATAATTTATAAATTTTATAAATTTATAAAATGGAAGAGAAAGTGGGAAGGGGATGATATAATTTTTGAGCATAGTTCCAAACTGCTCTCCAGAATGGCTGGATTTAATCTTGTGTGTCTATCTTAACCACAATCCTTCCCTCCGTTGATAATCAAAAATTTGTAGGTGAGGCAAGAGTGGCTTAAGTACATCTAGGTTGACTGTGAACTTCAGACAGATAGCAAGTGACTGTGAGACACAAATTTTTGCTGCACATAGAAGGATTAGTTTCTCCTCAGTATCTGAGTAGACAAAGCCGTGTTTATTTTAGTATCTCTGTTGGATTGTCCAGTTTTATCAACAAAGGCTTAAGCATATACAGTTTGGTATATTAATACATTAAACTCAGTCGCATCTAGTTTTAATATAGTTTGTAGTTTTTCTTCTCACTTATATTATGTATTTTATTTATCCAGTTCTGCTTTCTTCATTGATATGATTTGCTTTCTTCCCCTGTCAGAAAGAAGCCCAAATGACTATTATCAGATATAACAAATTCCCAGATTATCCCTGTATATATTGAATAATGTGAAGTTAGAGTTTCCATCCTATCTCCAATCTTGTTAGCATCTTTAAAAACAATCTTGAGGGAAATTTAGTTTTCCCAGACTGGTGAGGGAGCCACTCAATGCCAAGTAGTTTTCCATTTTTAGCTTGGTTTTTAATAGAACTTACACCATTTAAGCAACACAATGAATCAGACAGAAATCAATTAGGGTAAGAATATTCATGAGAGGAAATGTCATTTTTTTTCTCATCCCTAATCTTATGTTCCTAATTTGTCCCACTGACCAACTTTTCTATTTTTCAACCAGTAATAAATATGATGGGAACACAAGCCAGCATGTTCTCTACCTAAGACCAAAATCCTTTAATCCATTCTGAAATTGTTCTCTCAAATCTCTCTACCGTGTTTTTCCAAGATTTCCCAACTTTTGTTTTCCAAACTTTTCCCCCAAATTTCCCCTTTGTTTTCCAAACTATTTTTATAAGTTAAGACAGTCATAATGTAAACTCTATCAAACATAATTGCATACAAAAATGAAGTTAGCTTTCCCAGACTATCTTGATTGACATATCTTTAGACAGGTATGGGACCTGGTCTGCTGGGTGCATGCCATTTGGCTCTTTGACCCTCCTTCTTGAATTCACATCTTTATACCTGGGAAATGCCCAAGGCTATTTTTCCCCTATGAAAGATCTGGTTATGATGAAGATCTTTGCTAAGTTCTTTTCAGTACTAAGACTCCCACTGCCTGGAATATTTCCTTTCTTCTGGTTAATTGTGAGTTCCACTAGGGAATTTGTCCTTTCCATTGTTAATTGTTACAACCTCTTTCCTCCCTAACTATATGCTCTCCCAACTCTACTTCAGGTTTACTATTTCTGGTGTCTATTGTATATCTTCATTTTGTCTGTGAGCTGTTCTCCTAAATAAACTTACCTTCTGCCTTGAATGGCCATTATGAATTCTTCATATGACCAAATGCCAACATTTGATACCTATATCAATCTCATCATTTAGTGCCTGAACCTCACACATAACATTTGGAACTAGGAATTGCTACCCTAATATATCAGAGTCATCCCAGATAACAAACAATATGTTTAAAGAAAGACAAAAGAAGAAGAAAATTCAACAAAATTGATATACTAAATTGAAAGCATTTGAAAATAATGTTCAATATACAAAATCTCCTTTCTCCCTCCTGCCAAGCAGGTAGAAAAGAATTCTTGTAATTCTTCTTTGGAGCCATTCATATTCAATTTTATCTTTTGTAATTACCTCAGTCCCTTGGATGGAGCTCAAAAGGGAAATACCAAAAATGTTGGGGTTTCAGATCAGTGTTGCAAAATATTTCAAAATAACTTACAGGCTCCTACACATACATCTCCAAATCAAGGGAAAAATTTTTATTACAACTGTAACACCAATTAAAGCAGTCAAGTTTCAAAATAGGTTAACAAAGAACCAGAAGCAAGAATACATTTGTAGGAAAAAGTTAGAGAGACCAAGTACTTCACTTCACTGATATGCTAATTTTATGGCTTTGAAGTAAAGCTGGGGAATGGTCTTAGAAGTGGAATTGAAGAGTGATCTGGTATGCACATCATTATTGTCTCAGAAACAGTTATCAATGATCAACAGATTGTGGTCTGACAACCAGCAATATTTATGACCACAGCTTCCAGATTTTATTGAGTAAACTGGGGTAGGAAACCTAAGGGAAGAAATACATCATTTCTTATTACATCACTACTAAGGTCAGTTGGCTTTAGGGTTATTGCTACATCTTCCCTAGAAATTGCACCCCATCACCTTGGTTATATTAAATCATCTAACCATAGCTATTAAATATATTTGATCTGCTATTTTTGAAAAAAAATTGTAGTATAATCTTTAAAACTAAGGTTGAATATACATTTAAAATGTTTTGTAGAATATGAAGCAAGGTGTTGAGCTAAGCCTAATTTCTTTTCTTTCTTTCTTTTCTTGGGGGGAGGCAGTTGGGCCTGTGACTTGCCTAGGTTCATAGAGCAATATCATCAAGAGTTAAATGGGGAGTTCTTTCCTAATTTATGTTTTCTGGTTTATCAGACACCAGGTGATTGTGATCCATTGTTTCTGATTCTCCCTTGATCTATTTATCTCTGTTTTAATCAACACCTGATGGTTTTGATGAAGTCTGTTTTATTATATAATTTAAGATCTGAAAATGCTAGTTTCCCTTCATTCTGTATTATTCTAGATATTTTGTTTTTCCAGATGAATTTCATTATTCTATTGAGTTATGTAAAGTATCATTTTAATAGTCTGAAGGTAGCTGACTAACTTAATGAATAAAGTTCAGGGTCCAGAATCAAGAAGATCTAAATTCAGATCAAGCCTCTGACACTTCCTAGCTATGTGATCTGAAGCAAATAAATCTGCTTGCCCCAGTTTCTGAGGATAATAATAGTACCATCTCAAAGAGTTGTTGTGAGTATCAAACAAGATGATATTTGTACACTGTATCTGCTACATAGTAGGTGATGAGTTCTTCATTGTTAGCTGTAGTTAGTAGAGGAATTGATCCCTGGGGCAAGCAGATAAAGGCTGTGATAGAAATCAGTTTAACTCCATAGTTCCATCCTTTGGGGAGGTGGTCGAGTCTGAAATCCAAGTTATATCAAACTCCTCAGACCGACCTTCTGTAGAAATCCCAGTCATGTCCCTAAGGTTAAAATTTCTCTATAAAACCTACTTATGGGCCATCCCATGACTGCTACTTTTCTTTGGATCAGCCTGCAAAGTACTCTAAAGACATCTTTCCCCTTCCTCTTCCTTTTTCCCCCCTTATCCCCTTCTCCTTCTCTTTCCCTCATGCTACATGGTATCTTCCCTAACTCCACTATGCTTCCCAACCTCATTTCTCTTGCTTATAGCTAACTAACTCTTTTAGGGTGCTAAATCCCTTTCAAGATTTAGCCTGCCAGCTAAGGGCATGCCCTAACCTCATGGGGTACTTCCCTTTTTACTGGATAATTGTGAGTTCCACGGAGGAACTTGTCTTTCATATCCTTTCCCACTCTATTTCATATTTACTATTCCCAGTGTCTATGGTATCCCTTCATTTTGTCTGTAACCTATTTCCCTAAATAAATCTAGCTTTTGCCAAAGAGAATAGCTATTGTGAATTCTTCACATGACCAGGACCTCAACTTTTGGTCCCTGACATCCTTTGGTGACAATCCCCACATCATAGATCCCCATCAATAGATCACATCAGTAGGTGTTAAATAAATGCTAAATATTATTATTAAGATTGGTATAGCATTAAACGATTAAGAAATTGTAGTAGTATTCTCTTAGCTTATCGTGGATGCCTGGCACATACTAGATGCTTAATAAGTGTTTATTTATTGACTTAATTGATTAATTTGCTATGTCATTTACTATGTCCATCCTTGAACATCGAAGATGTTTCCAACTAAAATATTTTTAAGGAATATTTTGTAATTAAATTTATATCAATATTGGGAGTGCTTCAGTAGATTGATCCTCAAATATGTCTGTCCACCAGTAAGAGGACCTGATTTTTATCTGACTTCCTCCTTCCTTACTCCTCAATTCCCTGTATCTGATCTCAAAATCCTCTTAAGAAATGTCTTTGTGCATTTTATAATTATTTTGAATTGTGTCTTCCTGTCTATCTTTTTCTCTTGGATTTAATTGTTAGATAGAAATGCTGCTGATTTTTGAAGTTTTATTTTGTAGTTCCACCACCACCTACATTTAGTAGGAACAAGGACTTTGTAGGGTCACAGGTATAGGGACGAGAGCTTCATTTTATCAAGGAATCTGGTGAGTTAAATTCCTTAACCAGGGTGTCAGAGAGATAAGTAACACTTTGGTTCTTTAATATCTGAGCAATTGCATTTTTCCATTTTTAACCCACTGGTTACTTGCCCTTGAGAGGACAACATTTCTGTCCCAAAGAAACTTATTTATAGAAAACTTTAAGATATTTTAATCTCATTTTCCCCCCTCACAAAGCAGAATCTGTAACTCTTAATCTCCATAGACCTCACTAACTCAGGCTATGAAATCATAAATGCTTCCTGACTAAAATGGAGATGTCAGTCATCAACCTTCAAAGAAGGGTTTTTCTGACCCAAAATGTTTTCGTTTCGAGTTTCTGGAAAGAAACGGGAAGCAGTACATCAGTACTGGTGAGAGTAAACAGCTCACAATCAGGACGAATTCAGAAAATCGGAAAAAAGGTGAAGGAAAGTCAACTTCATTCGCACAAACCCTTTAAACAGAGCAAACAAGAGCGATGGAGCTTTGCTCCCATAAGGACTTTGTCCCTCCCTGGAGCGAGAAGCCGGCTGGTGAGCAATCGGTCTGCATTGTCATCAGAGCCAATTGCAGAAGACCTCACAAAACGCTGCCCTGCGGAAGGGGCGGAAGAAGCCTTTCTCCGCCGTGTTTGTTTCTCTGATTGAGGAGCTTCCTAGCTCGAGGCGCTGATCTACTGGAGAGCTTTTTGCTGCTAGAATGTACGTCGTTTTGGAACTTCTTCTGCTTCTTCCTATTCTGATTTATTCCACCCTCGAATCTTTCGTGAAGTTTTTTATTCCTAAGAAGAGAAAATCAGTCAGTGGAGAAATTGTACTTATTACTGGAGCTGGTCATGGAATTGGGAGACTCACTGCTTATGAATTTGCCAAACTTAAAAGCAAACTGGTTCTGTGGGATATCAATAAGGTAATAGCACTATTCTGTTTTTAAACCTTTTGCAGGAATGAACCTTATAACCTTAACATCCCAGTAAAGCAGGTATGTAGAATGATTTTTATTGCATAGTTGGAAGAAAAATAAATATAGAGCAGTTAAATGTGTTTTTTTAGGGTCATGTGATAAGCAGAGAAGCCATAATTCCTAGTTCTTAATCCTGGGCTCGGTCCACCAGTAATAAAACACGATTTTATTCATCTGACTTCCTCCTCCCCTACTCCTCAGTTCCCTGTATCTGATCTCAAAGATCCTCTTATTTTAAGGATTCCACATTCATCCCTTGCCCAGATGCAAGGAGTGAGAGACGCCAGTCTCTTAAGCGTCTTGTTCCAGCCTGAAGAAAAAGAATTTGGTCCTACGGTCATTAGTATCTTTGATACAGTTCTTACTTTACTCACAGGTGCCATGAAGCTCTCAGTAAGATTAACTAAGATTTCGTGTGCTTTGAGCTTTTCTGGCACTGGCTTTGTTATTAGAGAATCAGGATTCAACGTTCCTCTTTTGATGCTTGTGAGCTTGAGCAAGTCACATAACGCCCCTGCATTTCCTTTTCTTCTTTTGAAAATGGAAATGGGAAATGACGGGAGGGGAGTGGGGGTGGCAAATAACGGGAAGGTGTACTGGTTTCTGAGATCCTTTAGAAATCTAGACGAAACCACAGAAATCCTGTAAAATACAATGGAATACCTTTTAAATAAAAACCTATTTGTGCTTACTGATGAAAAGAATAGTATGTCATGATTATGCCCCCAAGCACACAAAGAAAGCCTAAAGCTGACCTTTTTTTCAGATTTCTCCTTGCCTACTTTGTTAAATGCCTTACCTTCTAGAAGCAATAAATAACGACTTATGGGTCATACTTTTTGTTGAGTATGTTGTTCTCCATATCCTAGTAGAGAACCAGGTTTAGGGTGAGGAGTACTGATTGACCTTGCCCAAACCAACTTTTCAGGTGTACCAAGGGTTGCTTACCAAGGGTTGTGGATGGTTACATTTTAAGGCCTGGGACATAACTCTACCCTTCTGAGTTCAACCTATGGAGTTCCTGTGTTGGGGTCAGAATATGATAATTCCAACTTTAAAGTGGGACAGAGTGATCCAAAACAAGATTTGAGGTAACTTTTTTTATTTCACTCGGCTGGGAGGATCACTACCTCCCCAACCAAAATGCATTAATCTTAGAGATTTGTAGTTGGGTATGTTTTACTCATAGCCATGGAGCCATGAAAACAAGTTTAGGGAGAGTTTAATGATCTGTGCATTATCATTAATGATAATGTGCTGCCTGAAACATTGTTTATCATTTAATCCATCTCACATTTTACAAAAAGGGTAACTTCAGAAATATTAAGTGACAGTTAAGGCAGCATAGTAAACCAGAGTGAGATTTAAGCCCAGATCCTCTGATTTTTTAGATTCATTATTCTATTCTCAATATCACAATAATTATACTAGTTCTGACTCACTCATTGCAATT
The DNA here is from genome assembly GCF_902635505.1 of Sarcophilus harrisii. Classification (NCBI taxonomy): domain Eukaryota; kingdom Metazoa; phylum Chordata; class Mammalia; order Dasyuromorphia; family Dasyuridae; genus Sarcophilus; species Sarcophilus harrisii. Next base: position 149,724,913 of record NC_045431.1, read on the forward strand.
TAGTACATTTTCATTGTTTTTTAAAATAATGTCTTTTCAGGCAGTTATAAATATTGACTAAATTAACAGTAAATTTTGCACTTGTCAGTTCTGGAAACATCCTTTCAAAAACTATGGTTGACCTAAATATAAACTGACCCCAGCCTTAAACAGATTATTACTTTAAAAAAAAAAAAAAAAGGTTTTTTTTAAAATTGCTTAAATGTAATGCTATATTATGAATATTTTGTGTGAATTGTTAACAGGAAATAATAGTCCAATGAAATGTTTTTTCTAAAATTACTGTAATTTTTCTAAGGCTGATATTGTAACTGGAGTAAATTTAATCTCCTTACCCCCCTGTATTTTATAACAGAATTAATCACATTTTACTCTCTAAAAGATCTAGAATATAGTCTAAAATGGTAGTTTTCAAACTTTTTGTAATAGAGGAATACTTTAAACAAAATTTTGGAGGAACTCTTGTAAAATATTTTTTAAAAGATTTTATTTAAATGCTTTCTACTAATGATTTCAAATAATACAGGGCTCATTTTAAAAGTTGTTGTTTTTTTTAAAATCATGATTTTATTATGAATCTAACAGTATTGTACTCTGTGAATATCATTGTTTGCTACCAAAAAAATCTTATATTTGGAAACCTGTCTTGCAATATTTTATTTCGCTTTGACACATAGAAGAATTGAGTTACCTGAGGGAAGGGGATAGAATTGTAAGGCTCAAAAAGAACTGGGGAGAAAAAAGCCCTAAGCAGAGGAAAAATTGCTTGTGTGCTTAGTCCTTATCGAAATGTCTGGCACAAAGTAGGTGTTAGGAAGTGATGCTGACTGATTTATTGAATAGTAAAGAGAGTTTACCCACAGCCATTAAATTAGTGGCATCATAATTTAGAAACAAAAGATTAGAGATGAAGAACCTTTAAAGGGGCCATAGAGGTCAACTAGCCCTACCTCCTCAATTTCCAGATGAGGAAAATGAGGCCCAGAAAAATTAAATTATTTGTCTATTATCCCACAAGTCATAAGTGTCCATTCAAATCCAAGTCTTCTGATTCCAAACTCAGCACTATACTGACCCTGTAAACCAATTTTTAAAAAATCTAATAATAGGATAATAATTATATAAAAAGATACTAATCATTTAAAGAGCCTACTGCCAAGATATTTCAACATTAACATGTTCATCCTCCATTTGGGGGCACAGTCATTGATTCAGTTCCATTTAAAAGACAACTTTTCAGTAATGTCATCAAGTTTGATCATCTCCAATAACTCCCCATATTGACAGAACACAAAAATTGTGTGGGACTAATAGGGTGTTTTGCCATGTGTACGTTGCAGTCCCCTTCTCTATAGGATTCTTTCAACTACTTCCAAGAAGTTTTTATAAAATTCATTTTGAAAGAATTTCTAATGAAATTTCAGTTCTAAAGAAAGTATTTTTTTAAAAGATTTTAAAAGCATGCAGAATTTGATTACTCTTTATCTTCACTCTTGCTCTGGCCCTTCCTTCTATGCCATTCATTCTCTTTTCCTTACAAGAGAAAAAATTTGTGACCCTACACAATTTAGTTTAATTCAGTAAGCATCAATTCAATGTCTACTATTTGTAAAGTACTTGTACTAGGTTGAAGATTCAAAGATTAAAAAAAGAAACAGTCTCTACTCACCTGAAGATCCAAGTCTATGGAGGAGGCTTGGTAAACAAGTATTTGTTTAACTAAATAATAAAAATATTGACTAGAGATAGAGTAATTTCAGGAGAAAGAAGAGCAATAACCACTAGGTCTGATCAGAAAAGATCTTACCACCCTAGGTGGTGGTAACTGAGCTGAGCAAGGTTGGGACTTTTAAGGGACAGAGATGAGGAAAGGAGAGCCAATGTAGGAGCAGACTGCAGAAAAGTACTAGGAGGGAGATGAAATGTAATCAATGAGAACCAGTAAACAGGTGAGTTTGACTGGGACATAAGCTACATAGGGATGTAAAATTCAGCTAGCTTGGAAAGTGAAGCTAGAGTCAGATTGTAAAGTCCCTTAAAGATCAAATAGGAGGTTTGGAGCCACAAACAATATATTGTATTACTTTGTTGAGTAATTATAGCCTCAAACAGCCAATACTTATCTTTCTAAGCAATAGGTTTAGAGAAGGGCATTGAGACTTCACATTCTACATTTAGAATAGAGTTAATTTTTTAAATGTTATTTTTTTATTTTTAAAATGTTTTTATAGATTGCCAAATCCATTTAAATAAAATTGCTAACTTCATTTTCAATGATCAAAATACAATGTGGTAATAATTTGAATTCTAGCCTCACCTCTTTTGTCTTTGATTACAGCATGGAATTGAGGAGACAGCTGCAGAATGCAGAAAATTGGGTGCAAGAGCTCATGCTTATGTGGTAGACTGCAGTAACAAAGAAGACATTTACAATTATGCAAAGAAGGTAATAATTTATGTGTAATATAGATGAATATGCCATCTAACTTAGATTGACTGGCTTATTTGTGACATATATAGAAAGCTGACCTGAATTCTAGCCTACCTTGTCTAGAGAGATTTCTATTTCCACATTTGTAAAGAGTAGGAGGAAGTCAAAGGATGTACCCCTAGCGTATCTCCTATCATTAGGAGGAAATTAACAGGTAGAATCTTGGACATTTTTGGCTGGGTGATCCTTTACTCTCCTATCTCCAAGAGGAGTATTGGGCTAAAATTATAAATCTATTACAGTTCGTGTGTGTGTGTGTGTGTGTGTGTGTGTATGTGTAGTCTAGGGGTCTAAAATGGTTCAAAATAAAATTGACTTTCCCTGACAGCACACAAGGGAGCTTACTCTTGCCAGCTTTGCTCTGTCCCACAAAATTCTACTTTGTAAAAGAAATGTATGTTGAACTATACATGAAGTAGATATATTTCTTCAAGCAAACAATAAGCAGAGGTGAGGAAATTATCCAGATTAGGACAAATCTCAGTTCAACCAAGGAGAGAACAGCTTCAATGTAAGCACCAAAAATCAAAGGATAGGTTCTCCAGATATGTGTATGTAATCATTCAAAAGTTCAAGCTTTGTCTCTCATTTGTCAGTCTCTTTCCACTCTTCTCTCTCCTCTGAAATTTGTCCAAAATGAGGTAGTGTTGCTATATCAGCTGTCTCTTAGTCAGGAAATTTCTGAAGAGAATTCTGAAATGGATAATCCAAAATACCAGAGGTATTTTAGAAGTTTTCAGATCTTAAAGTTTAAAAGTTCTAAAGGATTAGATCTTTTAGCCCAATCATCTTTATTTTACAAATGAAATAGAGAACAGAGAAGTGATAGAATTTGTGGAAGATCATACACATACAGGGCTGTATGGAGTGTTCAGGAAAGACTAACACCTCTGGTATGAGGGTTTGCTGAGCACTTTTCAGGGGTGTTCATCTATCTTTGTTGTCCACCTGTCATCCGATTTTCACCTGTGGCTTCAAACTGTCTCCGCAGATGGGCTAAACCAGGTTGAGGGTAACCAATAAGCCTCATGCCATTGAATTGGGATAAAGATATCTATGTATGTGAAAACTTCCCTTGGCAGAATGGATGCATGAGAACAATTTTTTTGCAACAGCCATACAAACAGCTGAAACAAGTTCTGTGGAGCACTTAGAGCAGGGATCCTCAAACTTTTAAAATAGGGGCCAGTTCACTGTCCCTCAGACTGTTGGAGGGCCGGGCCATAGTAAAAACAAAAACTTTGTTTTGTGGGCCTTTAAATAAAGAAACTTCATAGCCCTGGGTAAGAGGGATAATCGTCCTCAGCTGCTGCATCTGGCCCGTGGGCTGTAGTTTGAGGACCCCTGACTTAGAGCATCAAAGATGCCAAAGTCATGCATTGCATCCCAGGCCATTCCCAATTTTCTTGACTTTTGTCCTGACAAAATGACTCTAGAAGAGAGAGTGAGGTTGATGACTATGTGTAATTCTGCCTCACTTAAATCCAATCCAGATACCTAACTTATATTGTAGATAGTTCTATTTTAAGGAAATAATAGTTAACTCACTATTCAGTTCTATGTAATAATGAGTCACATTTTATAGGATTTTACTCTGTATAAATATATACATATATGTTATTATAAGTTAAATAACTATAGAGAGCAAATTCTAATAAACTCATTATGTAAGATAATGTTTGTGACAGTTATCAACTATAATTTGTGTAAGCTACTGCTTATTAAAATCTATTGTTGAAATTATTTTGGCTTCTTAGGAAGAAAGACACAGAGACTGAGACCCATTTCTGCTTTTTTATTGTAGTATGTTGCTTTTCAAAGCTGACTGTATAGAATCAAGGAGTCTTAAACTGAGGTAGAAGCTTTGAAATTGCCCATTCAAGTTATTTGATTTGTACAAATGAGGAAATTAGTGACCAAAGAGTGGAAGTAATTTGTTCAAGGTCATGCAGGTAGGAAAAAATTGACAGAGCCAGGGTGTAAAGGTAGAGTCTTCGTGTTCTAGATAAATCATGTTTCTTTCTACTACATCTCACTGCCATTCTCATAGTTCTTTTTTTTTATATATATATCAGAAATATTGATATACTCTTAATTATTAACTTTAACAGTTGTTACATCTTTATGGATATTAAAACCTCTTATATGAATCATTAAAGCAGAAGCTTTTCTAGATAAGATAATTTTTTAGCTAGTTCTCCCTGTACTCAAAACTTTTCAAAATGTTTCTGATGAATATATTCCTAAAATGTTTCATAATGTATATGTGTACTCTGGTCCTCACTGAATATTTATCATTGTGTTAAAGATGCAGATGTAAATATAAATATAGAGGACCAGAGACCCAGGGCTAAATATGGTATTGGTATATAAATATTGGTATTAGTATATGGTAATTGAACAACTGTCTACAATGAATATTTACCAAGACCACCAAACCATTCTAATTGGCAACAGTTACTTGTGAATACATGTATAAATACTTTTAAGATCATTGAGATAGATCATTCTGTTGACCTCCTTCTTCCTTTTCAACCATTTCTTCTCCAACACATTGTTTGTTTTAGATGGTGTCTTCAAGGACTATATAACTGAAATGAAGCTACCTTTTCTTGCCCCTCAGATTTCAGAGCTATTTGATTTTCTTTCTTTGTCACAAGATCTCTTCCTTTCCCATTTACAAGTATTTGTTGTTATGGGAGTTTTCACAGTTACTCACCAGTCAATACCTTTCAGCCAGATTTAAGAGTTTTTTAAGGTAAATGTTTCACTGTTCCCCAGGAGAGCTGAGGGAGCCTGGTTCTGGAGTTCAGATCTGAGAGCAGATATTTCAGATTGAAAGTGGACAGCAGCAATAAGCATTTGTTAAGTGCTTATTATGTGTCAAGCACCATACTAAAATCGGGGATAAAAATATAAATAGAAAGAAGCTGCCTTCAAAGAGATTATATTCTAATGAGAGAAGACAACACATGAAAGAAAAGAAGTCTGGGATGTTTGCAGGACAGATGCCAAGATACCTAGATTGAACCTGATTTCTTGATGAATTTTCTGGATCAACAACCACTCAAAATCATGTCTTATGAGCCCTAACCAATGTGTCTCTTCACTGAAAGATCTATAGTTCAAAGCAAACTATAAATCAAAAGTGAAATAAGTGATAGAGAAGAAGCTATCCTCCATGCACACAGTTTACTACACTAGCAGGGACATGCATTGAGCCTGTGAGGTCAGGGAGCATACATGGCCAAGGTATTTAACAATACAGGGTAACTGAGATTTTCTGGATATAGTAAAATCTGCTTTTTGCTGAGCTTCTCTTTCTTAGAGATAACAAATTTCTGTTTCACTTCTGCTGATCACTTTTGTCTCTTGGTCTTAAGCTTGTAGCCCTGGGAACTATCTGGAGTTCATTAGTCACTGCTCTCAGGCAGTTAGCTACAAAAGCCTATAGACATATTTTTAAAATATGACTTAAGATTTTTTTTTTGTGTGTGTGTGTGTGTGTGTGTGTGTGTGTGTGTGTGAATTTGACAAACACACCAAATTTAACTTTTCCAGCTCAGCACAGGAATGGTCTGAAATATAGTAGGTACTTAATAAATGTTTGCTCATTTTACTGAGCTCACTAAAAACATAAGATCTTTTGTTCTCTAGCCATATCCATTCTTGAGAAGTTGAGTTTTTGAACCTAAATTTGAGACTTTGTAATTATACCTATTAAATTTCATGTTTTCACATTTATACCAGTGCTACTTGAACCTGTCAAGACCCTTGTAAATCCTAATAAAATGTAGTAGCTCCCTTGGTGTCACCTGCACATTTAGTAAATATTCTATAAATTAATTTTTTTAAAATAGTCAACAGCATTGGAACCAAACACAAATTTTTGGCTCACTCAACTGAAGGCCTCCTTCCAAGTTTATATCAAACTCTTAATGATTGCTCTGTATCTGGTCCACATCTCTTTCCATCTTTTCCACAAGAATAATGTGAGATATTAAAGTATTTCAAATGCTTTACTAAAAAATCTAAGTAAAATGTATCTACAGTATTACTTTGGTCTACTAGTTTTTTAATCCTTTTTTTTTTTTTAAAGGAAAAGAGATGTCTGGCACAGCAAGCTTTTGATGAAGCTGGGCTAGGTCTCTTAGATTGTCTCTTCTTTTGTTGGATGTTCCCTAATTATCTCTTTAACGATCTATTCTAGAATTTCCCCATCAATCAATTCCAATTCATCAGGCCTAGGGTTTGCAGAATATGTTCTCTTTTCCATTTTGACAAGCGGAGGACATTTGTCCTCTCTTCCTGCAGGGCCTCTCGTGTGTTCCATAACTTTTGGATGTCACTGGCAATGGCTCAGCAACCTGTCCTTCAGTTTTGTTTTGTTTTTTCAATACCAAGGGATAGAGTTCATCTGGTCCAGATGACTTGAATCCATTGAGGATTACTGAGTGCTTTCCTTATTTGTCATTACTATTAACTCCTTTATAGCCATTTTTACTCTGTCTTTTCTGTGTGCAGCTCATTTTCCTCGAAAGAGAAATTAGAAGCAAACTTAAAGCTAAGTAACTGAGCCCTATCTCTGTTGATCTTATCCTAGTCACCCCAAGAAAACAGCCACAAGTGTCCTAGTCCCTTCTTTGTTTTTCTTCTTTCCTGTAATAAAGAAAAAACAAAAAAGCAAACTCTCTTTTTATTGTCCTCAGTTTCCCTCACCATTTTTAACTTATTGTGAGCTGTAGGACTCCTGAAATTATTCTTACATAACTGCTATATTTATATATTCATCCTCTATTCTCTCTCTTTGCTGTCTTCTTCATACACATCTTTTAATTTCTAATTTTTTAAATAATTTTTATTCCAAATTTAAACTTGAAAAAACTGAGCACAAAAAAAGAGGATTGTATATGAAACCATTAAGCACCATTTCCTATGACTTGATTTTTTAAAAATTATACAATATCTTTCGATTTTCAGAACTGCTCTGCTTATCTGTTTCCTTTCTTCTTTGTGTTTAAAAAATGTCCCAATAACCCTCTTTTTTAATGACATTATTGTAGCTGATTTCCTTTCTTGTCAAAACATCTTGCCCAAATTAAACATTGCAGGGAAGTGAGAAGAATCTTGTAACAAATAAACATAGCCAAGTAAAATAAAAGATAATTGTGTAAACCTAGGAATTTTTTATACCTGAAAGAAAAATATATTATTCTAGAGGTATTGTTTTGGTAATCATTATATCTATTCCTATGTTTAGTAACTCTTTAATAAAATTTTCATTTACTTTATTTTTAAAAGGTGAAAGCAGAAGTAGGAGATGTTAGCATCTTAGTGAATAATGCTGGTGTAGTCTACACTGCAGATTTATTTTCCACTCAGGACCCTCAGATTGAAAAAACATTCGAAGTCAATGTTTTGGCTCATTTCTGGGTAAGTATAATTTATTTTATAAAATCATTTCATTTGAAATTGTCCGAAGGCCAGACTTACAGGGGCATTTTAGAAAGAACAGAAACTAGTCAGAACTGATTATCAGAGCTGAACATATAATCTGGATTCTTTTCAGTTCAACACAGCCACACTTTATGAGTTCAGAGTATACTACATGTATACTAGCTACTTAATGCTAAATTTCTTAAAACAAGAATAAAGAGCCTGTATCCCCAAAGAGCTTACATTCTACTGAAATTTCCCTCTATCATATACACAGAAAAATAAATACAAATATAGCACGACCTTTGAGGTGTTTATTTCAACTACCATTCTCATTAAGTCAGCCCCCTCCACCCCCAGGAGATTTCCCTCTTTCTCTCAGAGTTCTAGGAATAGCTTTTCTAGAGATTAGCTTTCTAATATTGAAGCTTGAAGGCCCCACTAGTGTGCTTCCTTCTATAATTATCTATAATTATCCTATCTATAATTATCTCTGATCAGGTGATCAGAGAACCAATTTAATCATTCAGCCTTAAGTAGTTTATCCTGTCCCCATTGTAGCTTATCAATTTATTAGTTAGGCTGTCAATAATCATCAAATTGGATCAATGACAAAGAGCCTGAATGAGGACAGGCAGGGCTTTTAAAATCAATTTTAAGTAGTTTTTTAAAAGGATTATTTACTAAAGTAGTATAGTAGAAATAGTTGTTACAAAACATTCTATCCCCATTTCTAGGTACCACTCCCCCACTCCTGAAAACAAAAAAAACTTTGGGTCTCTCATAAATGCAGAGTTTAAAGAAAATAGACTCAATTTTGGAAAGCATATTTGGCAGAGGAATGACTTGCATTTCCTAGCTACTGGAAGATCTTTCGCCCAACTTTGTTGATGGTTCTGGAAGTTCTTAGATATGATTTGGTTTCTTGGCTCACAAAACAGATGGTACTTTCAACTAATGAATGTATGGAAACCAATGGAAAGATGGAAAGTCCAATATCTTTAACATCATTCTAATCTTGTAAGATTCTCCTCTGATCAAAAAGGTGGTTGGGGGGAGAAGGGAAGGAAGTAAAAAAGGAAATAAGCATTTTTTGAAATCCCACCATATATCAGTGGCTTTTTTAAAGCCACTATGTACTATGTCCTTAGCATTTTACAAATATTATCTCATTTGGTCCTCAGATAACCCCATAAAGTAGGTACTGTTATTATCTCCATTTTACAGATGGAAACTGAAATAGGTTAAATGATTTGCCCAAGAGGCACATAGCTAGTAAATGTTTGAGGTAGATTTGAACTCAGATTTTCCTGATTCCAATGCCATCTAGCTGCAAAAATCGGTTGAGGAATATAGGTAATATTAAGCCAAAGATAGAGCACATTTTCCTTCTCAGGAGTTTACCAGAACACCATGCTTGCTCTGATTCTTAGTTGATTCTTAATCTTTTTTCCTGGCTAATTGTGACATTTTTTTCTTTGACCTAGAAACTCTGGGTTTTGGCTATGACATTCTTGAAAGTTTTATTTGAAATTTTCTTCCAGATGGTAATTTATTTTCCCTTTGTCCAGTGATTCTATTAGATCTTGATAGTGCTTGGTAATAATTTCTTGTGTTTAGGCATTTGGAGTGTTAGGGGGATAAGGTGAGACATGATTTCCAGGTAATCTAATGATTTTTTTTTATCTTTTCTTGACCAAGAAAAGGTCCAAGGTCATATGTGTGTATATATAAATTTATGTGTGTATTTATGTATGTATGTATATCTTACATTTTCTTTTTTTTTTTTTTTTCTAGTTATCCCTATTCTTTTTTCTTCTTTTTCTAACTTACTGTATGATTTCTCACCTGATAGTATCCCTTGGATCTGCTTTATCATTCACTGGAGGAAAAGTATCCAGTTCCTTTTTTTTTTTTTTTTTTTTCAGAAAGTTTCAGATTTATTTTATCAGGTAGCTAATGAATCTTTTCTTCCCTTCCTTTCTGTGTCATGTACTTCCATTCTTTGACTACCTATAACAGATTAGGATTTCCCACTCCCTCTTAAGAACTTTTTACCCCTTTATGTTACATTGTAAAATCCTTCTTCTATTTTTGCTTTTGCTAAGTAATGTATCATGAAATAGCATTATTTATAGATTATCTAGTCTTTTAAGTTTAAATATTTGCTAACATTAATAATTCAAAATAATTACAATTTCATCAATGCAGGTGATCCCATGTAATTCTCAACCATTCTATGCCTTTGTGACTTAATATGGCCCCACTAAATTCATCACATATTAGGTAACTCTGTGAGAATGAGTTTATATGAATTTAGTAAGGCCTTTGGACTACCGTCTATTAAAATGACCCTTTCTTTTTTTTTTCCCTGAGCTTAAGTCTCTCCATATTTATTTATTTATTTGTTTATTTTTTATTATTAAAGCTTTTTATTTACAAAGCATATGCATGGGTAATTTTTCCAACATTGACTCTTGCATAACCTTTTGTTCCAAATTTTCTCCTCCTTCTTCCTACCCCATCCCCTAGCTCGCCTGTAGTCCAATATATGTTAAAAAGTTGAAATACATGTTAGATCTAATATATGTATACATATTTATACAGTTATCTTGTTGCACAAGAAAAATCAGGTCAAGAAGGAAGAAAAAGAAAAACTGAGAAAGAAAACAAAATGCAAGCAAATAACAACAGAGAGAGTGAGAATGCTATGTTGTGTTCCACACTCTGTTCCCATGGTTCTCTCTCTGGGTATAAATGACTCTCTTCATCACTGCAAAATGACCTTTTCTTGAAACCTTTTCCTCTTGATACCTCCTAGAACTTATGCTTCATTGGCATATTCTTGAGAATATACTCTATGCCATAGTAAGATAAGATTAACTAAAAAGAAATATTTGAAATTTTAAAAAACATTTTCAGTCACAATTCTAAGTAGATCTATTTTGCATGGGGAAATTCAAGTACAAAGAAGGTAAATCAAAGTTAGAGGCAGAGGCAAGATAGATGCTTAGATTTTTTAGATTTTCTTATGTTGTTTAATTTTTTACACTATACAAGCTAACCAAGTATAACCTACATTTATCATTCATTTTTATTTAACATAATGTTTGATCTTGTCAAATTGTGAAAATATTAATTTTTTAAATCTCTACAATCATGTTATGAATAGATAATATCTTTTTTTTCCTTTAAAAAAAACTAAAAAACTTGATTCAAGACTACAAAAGCATTTCTTCCTGCAATGATGAAGAACAATCATGGCCATATTGTGACAGTGGCTTCAGCTGCAGGACATACAGTGGTCCCCTTCTTATTGGCTTATTGGTATGTTAGAAACTTATTTTTCTCATTTTTATTTTGTTTCTTGATTATTGTATATTGTTTCCCCAGTTACTTAACAAAAAGTATTTTTACTGTTAATAGTTACGAGATAGCTAATTTGAAGTGACAGTCACATGAAGTCATTTTTATCATGGGTATTATGTACATGTAAAAACTCTTTCTAGGTTTCCCTACTAAAATACTAGTGATGTATGAAAAGGCAATAATCCATTTCCAAATAAGACAAATCTAATAACATTTCTCATCCCTTTCAACATTGTTCTTTACTCTCAAGAAAGTTCTGATGAGTGAACCATTGATTACATATATGGGGTATAGATTGTGGATCTCTTGCATTCCAGTGTATACCACTACAAGGAAATAATCAATGTGTATCCATTTATTAAGGGCTAGTATAATGAAGTAGTTTTCCCTGCTATCTTGAATATCTTGCTATCAGCTATGCTATGACTGCTAAGAATAAAAGAATAGCCAAATATAAGACTATGGAATAGCATAGGCTTGTGTTGTCTGCTTTCCCTTTGTTGCAAGAACTAACATTTTAATTCAATGTTATGCCAAAAGTGCAGAAAGCACACTAGCAGAGTAGGAGGTACACATTCCCTAAGCCAATCCAACCTCCTTTGCTAAGGAAGCATTTACAATTATAATCTGAAAATACTTTGAAATTTTTGATCAAGTCTTGACCTACTTGAATTGACCTTCTATCTGCTGAAACAAAGACATAGAGATTAAGGAGGAGCACCTGGAAGAGATAAAGTTGTAATTGAGTGACTGGTTAAAGTGAACAATTCTCCTAATCTTCTAAACGTACCCCAGGAGCTCCCAATATTGAAGAGTTCTCAAGTTTGGAATCAGTGAATCCTCCTTTTTGATTGATGCTCAATATCCCTTTTCTGACAGTGATTAGGAGATATTTCTCTTGAACAAAAAAAAAAAAAATTGAAGACTAAGACTAAATATTTTCATTATCTGCAATTGGATAGCAGCACCTTTCCTGTGTTTCTTTTTACAGTTATGGGATTTGCTTTCAACAGAGCTTTGGAAGACTGAAGAGCATCATTTCTACATTTCTCTTATGAAAATACCTACACACAAAAAAAGGCATCTCATCCTAGATCCTGGGAAGCACCACTTTAAGCTTTAATCTCCAGAATTCTTTATGATAGTGGATATGTTACTATAGTTTTACCATTCTTTCACTCCTATCTTCCTTGGTAATGATGAGCAATCATAATCTCACATTTTAGTAGATCGTTTCATGAGTTGATATTATTGAACAAATCATAACCTGCTGCCAGTTCCTAGATGGTCTGTCACTGGGTCTGTAGTCAGTGCTTTCCTACCACAGAAAGACCTTCCAGAAATTGTATTCCACTGACCATTTTTGAGAATCCAAGATCATTAATAAGTCATCAGCATTAAGGAAAACAAAGTTTATCGAATATACTGGAGTACAATGAGCAATCTACTACAGTAGTAACCTCCTGTGACAATTACAATATGACTTTAAGTCATCATTAGGGCATTGATGCCATTTTCTTACAATATGGCTATATTTCTGACCTACAAAATAACTGCCTTAGTGAATAATTCATCCACAGAGTCCTGTTGTGTTGCTTCACCATAATATCAAGGTGACCCTGGGTGCTAGAATGCTCTGCCAGGAGAGAACAAATTCCTAAAAATTCTGTCATGCTTGAAAGGTTAGTAAAATATAGTCCTACTGATAGACATTGTCTACTTTCCAAATCCTAACCTAATTAAGATATGAAAGATTTATCAACAGGTGCTAGTCATTTGGTGATGAGTTCTTTGCCAATGAAATAATGAAATTATCAGTCTTATGAGCAGTTCCATGGAACTTTTGCCATGACAGAAACATTACTAGGAATTATACCATTTTTAAAGCATATATAACCAATAACTTAATTGTTGGTACCATAGATGTGGGGTTCTTGTCCAGGGATCAGATATACTACTGCAGTGCAATTAATATTAATATTGATATTTTGACTATAAGTGAAACCAGAGAACAAAAGGAAAATTATAGCTGAGTAAAAAGATAGCTCCCAGATCCTCCTGGGACAGACAAGTAAAAGAACTGGATCTGTCATGAGGCCAAGTAAGCAAAAGCATTATCTCATGAGATTCTTAATTATCTTGTATTGCAATACTTATAATAGGTTCTTAAGATCATAGGTTTAAAGCTGGAAGGGACAACAGGGGTTATTGAGTCTATATCCTTCAGAGGCACAGAGAGATTAAAAAACTTGTCTAAAATCACACGGCCAATAAGCATCTCATACAAGATCTAGACCCAAGTCAGCCTGATGTCATATTCAGTGCTCTGTGAATCATATATGCCTCTAGATAACTAGCTGTCAAGTCAAATCAATCAACAGATATTTATTAAATGATTACTATGTGGCAAGAATTATGCTAAGATTAAGGACATAAAGACAAAAGAGAAACTGTCTCTGCCCTTAGGAAATTTGCCATCTAGCTGAAGAGATAATGTGCACGTGTACATCTGATATACAGCAAGACACATACCAATCAGTCAGAAGGTAATATTGAAGAAAAAGGCACCAGAAAAACCTTCCTCTAGAAGGTGGCCCTTGAGTTGAGTCCTGAAGGAAACAGAAACTCTGGGAGGCAAAGGAGAGAAGACACTCTTCCAGGAGTGGGAATTGGCCAGTGAGCAAGACATGGAAACCCATGTCTGTACCATCAAGTTTTCGTGGCTATACCATAGACTGCAGAAAGAAAAGTAATGTGTAAGAACACTTGAAGAGGTACAAAGGGGCCAAACTGTGAAGAGCTTTAAATGCCAAATAGAAGAGTTTACAATTGGTCCAAAAAGACTGTCACACATCATACTTGAAGCTTATGTGCCAACATTTATTGAAGATAAAATAAAACTAAATAAACATTGAAATTTGAGGTCTCAAATCCAAAAGTGAGTGAACACAGGAAAATACAGAAGCCTTATTTTTTTTTATGATAAATCCATCTTCAAGAAGATAAGAAATTAAGACAAGTACCAAATAACACAACACAAAATGAATCTGAATATCCTCTAACACAACAGGTAACTAGTTTTTGATGTGGCAGTCACTTTTTAAAAACTGATCGATAAAAAGCAAATCACA